>NC_000084.6:7610000-7832500 GCF_000001635.26 Mus musculus | reverse complement strand
AAGACGACTTCCACCACAAGTCCAGCACTGATATATTCCCATCTTTTTTTAAAAAAAAATTTTTTCGTTATTTGCATTTCAAATGTTATCCCCATATCTAGTTTCCCCTTCTAAAATCTCCTATACTCTCCCCCGTCTTGCTGATCCCCAGCCCACCACTCCTGCTTCCTGGCCCAGGCATTCCCCTATAACGGGGCATAGAACCTTCATAAGACCAAGGGCCTCTCCTCCCATTGATGACTGACTATGCCATCCTCTGCTACATATTCAGCTAGAGACACTAGTCCTGAAAGACCCCCAAAGGGAGACCCTCACTCAAGTCTCAGGATAATAGCGGACCCCCAAGAACTCACGAGAGACCAAGCTTGATGCAAACCACACGAGACTTTATTTGGGGAAAGCCAGAGCTCTGGGGACGACTTGAATCTCACACAGGGATAGAGGAGTCGACCCCAAGGGGAAAGGGGTTCCAGTTTTTATAGGCCCTGGGTGGGGGGAGAAGGAGGGAGTAGGGGATTTCCAGATCTAAACAATATCTATTCTAAAATGATTTCTCAAGAAATGGGTGTGGGAGGGGTACAAGGAGAGTCTGGTGCAGGTGCAGCAACTCTGGATTGGCCCTGGCTGTGGACTCTTCCCCAGCAACCAATATCACAAACACCTGGCAGTGGGTTTCATCAGTGGGCACACACATGGGTTCAAGGAGCAGCCAGAACATTGTGCACCTCTATTTTTCTAGTTCTGCTAACAATGAAATCTATTTTGCCAATTTCAGGACTTCTGTGACCTTTTGCATTCTGTCAGGATCTTTCATTCCCCACTTCTTCTAGTTACTAATTCTAATCTTAGAACTAAACTGCAATCTCTTCTTCAAGGTTCTGCATAGACTGGTATTGTTGTCTTAGTACTAACAGCTGGACAGCACCAATCCTTTCTCTAACAAAGGTCACCAATTTATTAAGAATTAGCGGGCCACACATTAGCAGTAAGAGCAAAATTATTAGAGGGCCCATCAGAGTAGAAATGAGAGTGGTCAACCAAGGGGATTTATTAAAAAGTCCTTCAAACCATCCAGTCTGTGCCTCTCGGTCTCGTTTTCTCTTTTCTAGTCTGTCTCTTAACTTTCTCATGGAGTCTTCTATGACTCCAGAATGGTCTACATAGAAGCAACATTCTTCTTTTAAGGCAGGACACAACCCTCCTTCTTTAAAGAAAAGCAGGTCTAACCCCCTACAATTCTGGAGAACTACCTCTGACAGGGATGTTAAAGATTCTTTTAACCTAATGATAGACTGTTCTAGAGCCGTGATATTGGTGTCTGTCACTTCTCTTAACTGACTATAATAGCGGGTCACCCTATCTAGGGCTGCAGCTCCAGTTCCAATCCCTGCCGCTATTCCTCCTAACCCTAAGAGCACAGCCAAAGTCATAGTCACAGGCTCCCTGTGAAGGCGAGTCGGCCATCTATCAAACTCATAGGCAAAAGTTTCTGAGGGATGGTAAATGACTCTGGGCACTAACTGCACCAGGATGCAATAATCTCTAGTGTCATTAAACACTGATGTCGATACACAGTGGGTCAATCCAGTGCTGCAAGCCCACCACTTATTGGGACCAGGTGACAAATAATAAGTCAATTCGGTCTGGGGGCTCTTATAGGTAACATTACACAAATGTCGATGACTCAGAGGCACTTTTCCTATGCATGTGCCTGTGCCAGACACTTCAGTGAGGGTGAATGTGTGGCTACATCCCCAACTGCAGTGATCATGACTGGTGGTATTATTATAAGTTCCTATTACTGCCATCCCCTCGTAATAGGGAGGTCCAGACATTAGGCACAGCCAACAAGACTTGGTGACATTGGGGTTGGTACCATTTAACACAGAGAAAGCTCCTTGGAGGAGGCCAAACAGTCTTTTCGGATGGGTGGTGGCCCAACCTGCACTGGGGCTATAGAGTGAAGAACAGGTCTCGGAGGGACCTTCTGTGGGGAAGACATTTGGGGAGTCTTTGGGGTGGGGGTAAGGTCTGGGCCGGCCCTGGGAGGAAGGGTCAGTTTGGCTCAGGGAGCACCTTATTAGGGCCTACTGGTAGGGCTGGGGGACTTTCAATATTTAGACGAACATGGAGCAATGGTTCAGGTTTACTACCAAAATTGTAGAACACGACTCCCCAGGTCATGCCTCCAATCCACTGGGCAAGGTCATATTTTTTCCCCATGTCTGTGAACTGCAGTTTCACATGGCCTAAGTCTATAAACTTGCATTTCTGGTCTCTGTATAGCCCCATTATCACATGTTTGCCTGGCCCCTTATTTTGAAAAGAAAACTCTAACCCATCCCTAGAAGACTCAACGGCCCATTTCCAGTCTCCATCACTTGAGATAACACAACTCCAATCACTGCAAAAGTACCACCTAGCCCCCCCCCCCCACACACACACACCAGGAACTCTTAATGTGCTTGGGGCAACTATAGAACCCCATAGTTTGGGACCTCATTAAGGGGAGTACTCCCGGCCACAGGGATAATTTGGTGGAGGCAAAAATACAGGGTTGGCCACCATGTCCCCGGAGGTTCTCATTTTGAAGTGCTAAAAAGTATTTCCCTGGATTGGGATAACACTTGCCAAGTGAGAGTCATAGGCTGGTGTGAGTTGTCACTCTTCTTTTTCAGGATGGCACCAATGATGTAGGTGCAACTTAAGAGGATCATCAGTCCTTTCCAATTCCCATTCATCTTGAGGTTCTTCAGGAGTTTGCTTTACGTGAGAGGCATGAATCCAAGCAGAGATGCCTTCTACTTTGACAGCAGTGGGGGTGATCAGCAGCACGATGTAAGGGCCTTTCCAACAAGGTTCTATATTCCCAGCTCAGTGTCATCAGACAAGAACTGCATCTCCCTCCTGGAACTGGTGTGGTACCATCAAATCTCCTGGTTTGCGTAGGCCTCCTTGAGCTGCTCTCAGGTGGTGTTTCTGACCACTTCTAGGGATTTCATGTGTGTAAACAATGAAGGACCAGGGTTAAATTCTAGAGGATCTAACAGTCTCCCCACTTCAGTGAGCGGAGGAGGCCCCCCATACAGGATTTTATATGGAGTGAGCTTAAATTTTCCCGGTGTGTTCATGATGCGGAACAAGGCAAAGGGAAGGAGGGCTGTCCAGTCATTCCCGCCGGTCTCTAAGGTCAATTTAGTCAAGGTCTCTTTTAGAGTTCTATTCATCTTTTCTACCTGTCCTGAACTCTGGGGTCTATAAGCACAATGTAATTTCCAATCAATCCCCAGTTGGATGGCCAGTCCCTGACTTACCTGAGCAACAAAGGCAGGTTCGTTGTCAGTCCCTATTACCTTAGGTATTCTGAACTGTGGAAAAATTTCTTCTAGTATCTTCTTAACCACAACATTGGCAGTTTCTTTTTTCATTGGGTAGGCCTCCAGTCATCCTGAAAATGTATCTATAAAAACTAAAAGATACTTATTACCATACTTAGCTGGCTTTACTTCGGTAAAATCTACTTCCCAATAGACTTTGGGGTGATCTCCTCATAGCCTTCTCCCTGGAGGTCAGAGAGTCTCAAAACATAAAAAGTAAATGCTTTGACCATCGTTTGCAGGTGTTTGGCTACCAGGTGGGACAGCAGATGTATATTCTCAACAAATCTTTTCCCTTCTTTCTGTGGTAATATTACTCTACCATTACTGGCCGCTCATTGGCCCTGTGAATTTTCTGCAGTAAACCTTAAATTGTCCATTAGTTTCATATCTTCAGGGGTATACTCAAAACTCTGGCTGCACAGTTCCAGTTCTGGCAGAGCAACTTTCTGGAGAGATTCTATCTGTCAAGTCCTGACAGGGAGTATCTTAGGGCTGAGTGCGGCCTGTTTAGCCATATCATTCCCTCTTATCACAGCATCATGTCCTTTTTGATGTCCAGGACAATGTATAATGGCCACTTTGGCTGGCAGAAGAATAGCTTCAAAAAGGCTTCTCTTTATTTTTTATGTCCTTGCCTGCTGATGTCAGCATCCCTCTTTGTTTATAGATGGCACCGTGAATGTGGGCTGTAGCAAAAGCATACCTGCTATCAGTGTAGATGTTGATGGGCCGCCCCTCAACCATCCAAAGGGTTAGGGCAATTAATTCGGCTTTTTGCGCTGACATATCTCTGGCAGGCTGCTAGGCCACATGATTCACTTACTATCTACCATTGCCACCCCTGCCATCCTCTTACCTTCTACTAGGAAACTGCTTCCATCTGTGTACCAGTTTGGAATGCCTGGCCATGGCTGGTCGCATAGATCACTTCTGATCCCTGTTTCTTCCACAAGGATGTCTGCACAGCAGTGAACAGGCGAGGGATCGTCTGTTTCAGGCAGGAGGGTAGTAGGGTTGAGGATAGCAGGAGGAGCAAACATGACCCGTTCAGTCAGCAATAGACTCTGGTAGTGGGTCATTCAGGCGTTTGTCATTCATCGGTCTGGGAGCTGGCAGATAATGCTTTCAAGAGAGTGGGGGGCTACCAAAGTTATTTGCTGTCCTAAAGTTAACTTGTCGGCATCCTTAATGAGTAAGGCTACTGCAGCAACGGCCTTTAAACATGTGGACCATTCGCTGGCCACTGGGTACAGCTTCTTAGACAAATATGCCATGGGCCTCTTCCACGGCCCTAGAGCCTGAGTAAGAGCTCTTCTAGCCACCCCCGCCCTTTCATCAACATAGAGGATGAAGGGTTTGGTTAGATCTGGCAATGCCAAGGCTGGCGCAGTCAACAGGACCTCCTTAATATTTTCAAAGGCTCTCTGATGTTCTGATGTCCATCTGAATTCTCCACTTTCCTTGGTCAGGGGGTACAAGAGGGCAGCCAGTGTTGCAAACCCAGGTATCCAAAGTCTGCAGAACCCAGCAGTGCTAAAGAATTCTCTCACCTGTCTTGGAGTAGCTGGTGTTGGTATTTGAGTCACAGTCCTTTATGTAGCCCCCATCAGCCACTGTTTCCCTTCCCGGAGGGTATATCCCAGGTAGACTACTTTCATCTGACATAGCTGGGCCTTTTTAGCGGAGGCCTGGTAACCCAACTCACCCAATTCTGCTAGCAATCTCTCAGTCCCCTGCCGGCACTCTCTCTCTGAGGTTGCAGCAAGGAGCAAATCATCAACATATTGAAGCAGAGTTATCTGGGAGTTTCAGCTTGGAAGGAGGCTAAATCTCGATGTAGTGCCTCATCAAAAAGGGTGGGGGAGTTCTTGAACCCCTGGGGTAACTGTATCCAGGTCAGTTGTCTCATTTGATCAGTGTCAGGATCTCTCTGCGCAAAGGCGAATATGGGCTGACTGGAGGGATGTAACTTCAAGCAAAAGAAAGGATCTTTTAAATCAAGTACTGTGTACCACTTTTGCTATGGGGGGAGTGAGCCGAAGAGGTTATAGGGATTAGGAACAGTTGGGTGAATATCTTGGACCCTTTTATTGACCTCTCTCAGGTCTTGGACTGGTCGATAGTCACTCACGCCAGGTTTTTTTTTTTTTTTTTTTTTTTTTTTTCCGGCAGTAGAGGAGTATTCCAGGGCTTCTGGCAAGGTACCAAAATACCTAGTTGTAATAGTCTCTGAATATGTGGCCTGATTCCATCTCTTGCTCGTGGCTCATTGGGTATTGTCACACGCCTATAGGGGTTGCATCCATCTTCAATCCCACAACCACAGGGGGAACTCTGACAGCCATTCCCATGCCTCCAGTCTCTGCCCATGCTCTAGGGAAAGCAGTCAACCAATCTTTTAGGTCTGGCACCTCCGTTTGCTTTATGCCTTCATGCAATCAGTATTCTTCCTCAAGCTGCAGGGCTAAGACTATTTTAGGTGGGGATTCCCAACTTACTCTCCGCCCTTTTTGGGTAAATCTGATCTGGGCCTTTAGTTTAGTCAAAAGATCTCTTCCTAGAAGCGGTATGGGACACAAAAAAGAATGATTCACTTACCCTTTCCCCAGATCTACAGTGTGCGCAGTGGTCCAGGGGTATTTTTTCTGACCAGTGACTCCAATTACTATGGTTCTTTTATTTTTTATTTTTCCCAATAGATGTTTCAACACAGAATGTTCTGCCCCAGTGTCAACTAAAAAGTCCATAGGGGTCCCCTCCACCATCAGGGTTACCCTAAGCTCGGGGAGGGGATCTGAGCTCCGTCTCCCCTAATCATCATCTTCTAGAGTCAGGGCCTTAGGGGCCCTTCCCTTTTTTGGGCATTCTGGTGCCCAATGTACTTTTTCCTTGCAATAGGCACATTGGTCCTTCTCTAAAGTCTTCTGGACGGGTCTTCTTCCTCCAGGTCTAGGTTCCCTGTTGCCCAGGTACTCTGTATATCTATTCTCAGGCCTGCTCCTTCCTTAATACTCCCCTACTACTGTGGCCAAAATCCTGTTTAAGTTCTTCTCCTGTCTTCTGTCAGTTCTATTCTCCCTCTCTTCTTCTTCTCACTTTCCCTCTCTTTCTTCTCTTCCTCTGTCTCTCTCTTGTGATACACATTTTCTGCCTCCTTGACTAAATCTTGTAAAGCCATGGCATATAATCCTTCTAGTCTCTGTAACTTCCTCTTAATATCTGATGCTGATTGCCCTATAAAAGCCATAGCAACCGCTGCTTGTTGACCCTCAGAGGTTGGGTCAAAAGGAGTATAGCATCTATAAGCTTCCATCAATCTTTCCAGAAAAACAGACATGGGCTCAGTAGGGCCCTGCATCACCTCTCATACCTTAGGCAAATTGGTGGGGCGTCTCGCCGCTCCCTTTAGACCTGCGACCAGAGCCCAGCGGTAAACTGCCAACCTCTCCCTACCTTGAGCTGTGTTGTAGTTCCAATCTGGCCGGTCCAGAGGGAACCCAGTGTTAATCTCATTAGGTAGGTTGGTTGGGACTCCATTCTCTCCGGGAACATTTTTCTGAGCCTCCAGGAGAATGCACTCTTTTTCTTCAGTGGTAAACAGAACCTAGAGGAGCTGCTGACAATCATCCCAAGTGAGTTGATGAGAATACATAAGAGATTCCACCAGCCCCATCAGGCTGACTGGATTCTCCAAAAAGGAGGCATGGTTAGCTTTCCAATTGTACAGATCAGCCTATGAAAAAGGCCAATATTGTAGGGTCTGCAGAGATTGTGGGTCCGAAGGCAGGTCGCCCACAGCTCTCAAAGGAAAAGCAGAAGTAGTGTCAGAAGCTCTATCTGCTGGGGGACTCTGGAGTCATTGGCTCCAGGTCCCAGCCTGGCAGCAGTCCCAGGGCCGGGTGCAGGGACCTGCGGAGGAGCGGGACCCAGTGCAAGTAGAAGATGGGGTGGAGGAGGAGGAGATTCTGGCCACTCAGGAGGCCCCTCAATATCAGGATAGATCTTGGGGGAGCTGTGGTTTGAAGAGGAAACTCCATTTTGGGAGGAACCTTTGGTGTTGTGTCTGGCCAGCAGATCACAGCCTGGGTTCTAGCCTGGAAAGGCATTTTGGAAACCTGGAAGAGAAGAAGGGCTAGGCGACGAGAGAAAATGATGCAGCTAAGACAGGCATTCTGATCAAAGCTCAATTTTATTGTTCCGCAAGCAGTTATGAAGCAGAGAGGAAGGGGGCCCGATTCCCGCCAAATAATCTCGGCATCCAGTAGCAGGGTGACCACGTGATGGCTTCGGAACAGGAAAGCGACAGGCTCCAGCAGTGGGCGTGGCAGAACGATTGAGCGGGAAGCTCCACCCCTGAGCAAGCAGGTTTCAGGCTGGGGGAGGGGAGACTATACTTTGGTTTCGCCTTTGTTTCACGAAGAGTCAGGGTTTGGGAGCCTGACCTATGCTGGGAATCCATGGTTTGATCCATGATGGTGGATTCTGGACGAAGTCCTGCCAGACAGAAATGTAAGGCTGTTGATCTGGGTGGGACCCAGGTCCTCTCTGAAAAACAATGGCTTTAACTTCAAAGATAAGAGTCAAATCAAAAGTTCCTTTCAGTGGCCATCCTACATCAAAAGCCGAACACTCGGAGGTGCAAAAAGTCTGCCAAGGTCCTTTCTTAATTTCTACTGAAAGATTATGGGCCCTTGACCTAACTTCAGTCCAGTGGTCTAAAGTCAAACTTAGGGGGGTCGTTACAGTCTGTCCCATCGTCCAAATCACAGAAAACATGAAACAGACACAAAACACACACACACACACACACACACACACAGGAAAATTCCTGTCTTCTAACAGACAGACAAAACCAACTCAGAAATGTAAAAGGTCGGGGAAGTGTGTAAGCCCTCCAATCTAGGAAGACTATTAACTCTTCACTCCCTGCCCCAGATGGACTCCTGGAGTCCTTCCCCTCACTCTGGGGCATCTTGACCTAACTTCAGTCCAGTGGTCTAAAGTCAAACTTAGGGGGGTCGTTACAGTCTGTCCCATCGTCCAAATCACAGAAAACATGAAACAGACACAAAACACACACACACACACACACACACACACAGGAAAATTCCTGTCTTCTAACAGACAGACAAAACCAACTCAGAAATGCAAAAGGTCGGGGAAGTGTGTAAGCCCTCCAATCTAGGAAGACTATTAACTCTTCACTCCCTGCCCCAGATGGACTCCTGGAGTCCTTCCCCTCACTCTGGGGCATCCCCCAGAGCAGCAGCCAGTGATTCCAGCACGTCTGCTGGTCACACTCCGTGCCTCACCCGAGGCGTGGGTCTCCCTTTCTCATGAAACGTTGTAGCTGCAAATTTCAGCACTGAACCTCCCTGGCTCACAGAAATATTTTTAGATAAGAAATCTCACCTCCAAGTGGGTCTTTAGAGACGTGAGTTGTCGTGCCAATCCCGGACAAGATCCCAATTAAAGACCCCCAAAGGGAGACCCTCACTCAAGTCTTGGGATAATAGTGGACCCCCAAGAACTCACGAGAGACCAAGCTTGATGCAAACCACACGAGGTTTTATTCGGGGAAAGCCTGAGTTCTGGGGATGACTCATATCCCACACAGGAGTAGAGGAGTTGACCCGAGAGGAAAGGGGTCCCAGTTTTTATAGGCCCTGGGGGGGGGGGGAGGGGAAGGAGGGAGTAGGGGATTTTCGGATCTGAACAATATCTATTCTAAAATGATTTCTTAAGAAATGGGTATGGGAGGGGTACAAGGAAAGAGTCTGGTGCAGGTGCAGCAACTCCGGATTGGCTCCGGCTGTGGTTGCTGGGGAGATTTTTTGGCTCTTCCCCAGCAACCAATATCACAAACACCTGACAGTGGACTTCATCAGTGTGCACACACATGGGTTCAAGGAACAGTCAGAACATTGGCAGATACACAGGTTCAAGGAGGGGTCAGAGCATTGTGCACCTCTATTTTTCTAATTCAGTGAAGCTAGTCCTGCTAACAATGAAATCTATTTTGCCAATTTCAGGGCTCCTGTGGCCTTTTACATTCTGTCAGGATCTTTCAGTCCCACCATGTGATTTCTTTGGTTGGTGGTATAGTCCCAGGGAGTTCTGGGGGTACTGGTTAGTTCATATTATTGTTTTACCTATGGGACTGCAAACCCCTTTAGTTCCTTGGGTACTATCTCTAGCTCTTTCATTGGGGACCCTGTGCTCTTTCTAATGGATGGCTGTGAACATCCACTTCTATATTTACCAGGCACTGGCAGAGCCTCTCAGGACACAGCTATATCAGGCTCCTGACAGCAAAATCTTGTTGGCATCTGCAATAGTGTCATTTTGGTGGTTGTTTATGAGACAGATCCCCAAGTAGAGCAGTCTCTGGATAGTCGTTCCTTCAATCTCTGCTCCATACTTTGTCCCTGTAACTCCTTTCATGGGTATTATGTTCCTCCTTCTAAGAAGGATCGAAGCATCAACAATTTGGCCTTCCTTCCTCTTGAGTTTCATGTGTTTTGCAAATTGTATCTTGGATATTCTGAGATTCTGGGCTAAATACCCATTTATCAGTAAGTGCATATCATGTAATTCTATTGTGATTTGGTTACCTCACTTAGGATGATAACCTCCAGATCCATCCATTTGCCTAAAATTTCATAAGTTCATTGTTTTTAATACCTGCATACTAATCCATTGTGTAAATGTACCACATTTCCTGTATCCATTTCTCTGTTGAGGGATGTCTGGGTTCATTCCGGCTTTAGGCTATTATAAATAAGGCTGCTATGAACATAGTGGAGCATGTGTCCTTATTACAAATTGGAACATCTTCTGGGTATATGCCCAGGAATGATATTTCTGGATCTTCCAGTAGTACTATGTCCAATTTTCTGGGGAACCACCAAAATGATTTCCAGAGTGGTTGTACCAGCTTGCAATCCCACTAGCAATGAAGGAGTGTTCCTCTTTCTCCACAACCATCCCAGCATTGGCTGTCACCTGAGTTTTTGATCTTAGCCATTCTGACTGGTGTGAGGTAGAATCTCAGGGTTGTTTTGATTTGCATTTCCCTGATGATTAAGGATGTGGAAACTATTTTTTAGGTGCTTCTCAGCAATTGGGTATTCCTCAGTTGAGAATTCTTTGTTTAGCTCTGTACCCCATTTTTAATAGGGTTATTTGGTTTTCTACAGTCCAACTTCTTGAGTTCTTTATATATAATGGATACTAACCCCCTATCCGATTTAGGATTGTTAAAGATCTTTTCCCAATCTGTTGGTTGCCATTTTGTCTTATTGACAGTGTACTTTGCCTTACAGAAGCTTTTCAATTTTATGAGGTCCCATTTGTCGATTCTTGATCTTATAGCACAAGCCATTGCTGTTTTGTTCAGGTATTCTTCCCCTGTGCCCATATCTTCAAGGCTCTTTCCCAATTTCTCCTCTATAACGTTCAGTGTCTCTGGTTTTATCTGGAGGTCCTTGATCCACTTAGACTTGAGCTTTGTACAAGGAGATAAAAATGGATCAATTCACATTCTTCTACATGATTACCGCCAGTTGTGCCAGCACCATTTGTTGAAAATGCCGTCTTTTTTCCACTGGATGGTTTTAGCCCCTTTGTCAAAGATCAAGTGACCATAGGTGTGTGGGTTCATTTCTGGATCTTCAATTCTATTCCATTGAATTACCTGTCTATCACTGTACCAGTACCATGCAGGTTTTTACCTCAATTGCTCTGTAATACAACTGGAGGTCAGAAATGGTGATTCGCCCAGAAGTTATTGTATTGTTGAGAATAGTTTTTGCTATCCTCGGGGTTTTTTTTTTCCAGATAAATTTGCAAATTGCTCTTTCTAACTCTGTGAAGAATTGAGTTGGAATTTTGATGGGGATTGCATTGAATCTGTAGATTGCTTTTGGCAACGTTGCCATTTTTATTATATTGATCCTGCCAATCCGTGAGCATGGGAGAGTTTTCCATCTTCTGAGATCTTCTTCGATATCTTTTTTCAGAGACTTGAAGTTCTTTTCATACAGATCTTTCACTTGCTTATAGTCACACCAATGTATTTTATGTTATTTGTGGTTGTTGTGAAGGGTGTTGTTTCCCTAATTTTTTTCTCAGCCTCTTTATCCTTTATGTAGAGAAAGGCCACTGATTTCTTTGAGTTAATTTTATATCCAGCTACTTCACTGAAGCTGTTTATCAAGTTTAGGAGTTCTCTGGTGGAAATTTTGGGGTGACTTAAGTATAGTATCATATCATCTGCAAGATGTGATAGTTTGACTTCTTCCCTTCCAATTTGTATCCCGTTGACCTCCTTTTGTTGTCTAATTGCTCTGGCTAGGACTTCAAGTACTATCTATATTGAATAGGTATGGAGAGAGTGGGCAGCCTTGTCTAGTCTCTAATTTTAGTGGGATTTCTTCAAGTTTCTCTCCATTTAGTTTGATGTTGGCTACTGGTTTGCTCTATATTGCTTTAATTATGTTTAGGTATGGGCCTTGAATTCCAGATCTTTCCAAGAGTTTTATTATGAGTGAGTGTTGGATTTTGTCAAATAATTTCTCAGCATCTAATGAGATGATCATGTGGTTTGTTCTTAAGTTTGTTTATACAGTGGATTACGTTGATGGACTGCACCCCTGGAATGAAGCCTACTTGATCATGATGGATGATCATTTTGATGTGTTCTTGGGTTCCGTTAGTGGGAATTTTCTTGAGTATTTTTGCATAGATATTCATAAGGGAAATTGGTCTGAAGTTCTCTATCTTTGTTGGATCTTTTTGTGGTTTAGGTATCAGAGTAATTGTGGCTTCATAGAATGAAGTGGATAGAGTACTTTCTGTTTCTATTTTATGGAATAGTTTGAGGAGAATTGGAATTAGGCCTTTTTTGAAGATCTGATAGAACTCTGCACTAAACCCATCTGGTCCTGGGATTTTTTTTGGTTGGGAGACTATTAATGACTATTTCTATTTCTTTAGGGGACATGGGACTGTTAAGGTCATTAACCTGATCCTAATTTAACTTTGGTACCTGGTATGTGTCTAGAAATTTATGATTTGATCCAGGTTTTCCAGGTTTTTTTAGTATAGCCTTTTTTGAGTATAGTAGGATCTGATGATGTTTTGGATTTCCTCATGTTCATGTTCTGTTCTTATGTAATTGTTGCTTCCTGTTATTTTTGTTGTTAGAGTTGGGATTCTGTTCTTGTGTCTGTCTTCCTTTTGGTTTGTTGAAAGATTACTTTCTTGCTTTTTCTAGGGTATAATTTCTGTTCTGTGTTGGTGTTTTCCCTTTATTATCCTTTGAAGGCTGGATTCATGGAAAGTTATTATGTGAATTTGCTTTTTGTCATGGAATACTTTGGTTTCTCCATCTATGGTAATTGAGAGTTTTGCTGTGTATAGTAGCCTGGGATGGCATTTGTGTTCTCTTAGGTTCTGTTTAACATCTGTCTAGGATCTTCTGGCTTTTATAGTCTCTGGTCAGAAGTCAGTGTACTTGACATTTTTCCCTTACTGTTTTTAATAATCTTTCTTTATTAACTGCATGTGTTGTTCTGATTATTATGTGTCGGGAGGAATTTCTTTTCTGGTCCAGTCTATTTTTAGTTCTGTAGGCTTCTTGTATGTTCACGGGCATCTCTTTCTTTAGGTTAGGGAAGTTTTCTTCTATAATTTTGTTGAAGATATTTACTTGCCCTTTAAGTTGAAAATCTTCATTCTCATCTATACCTATTACCCTTATGTTTGGTCTTCTTATTGTGTCCTGGATTTCCTGGATGTTTTAGATTAGGTGCTTTTTGTATTTTGCATTTTCTTTGATTGTTGTGTCAATGTTTTCTATGGAGTCTTCTGGTACTGAAATTCTTCTATCTCTTGCATTCTGTTGGTGATGCTTGCGTCTATGGCTCCTGATCTCTTTCCTAGGTTTTCTAACTCCAGAGTTGTCTCCCTTTGTGATTTCTTTATTGTTTCTACTTCCATTTTTAGATCCTGGATGGTTTTGTTCAATTCTTTCACCTGTTTGGATGTGTTTTCCTATAACTCTTTAAGGGATTTTTGTGTTTCCTCTTTAAGGGCTTCTACCTATTTAGCTGTGTTCTCCCATATTTCTTTAAGCGAGTTATTTATTTATTTCTTAAAATCCTCTCCCAGCATCATGAGATATGATTTTAAATTAGAAACTTGCTTCTCTGGTGTGTTTCAGTATCCAGGACTTGCTGTGGTGAGAGTACTGGGTCCTAATGATGCCAACTAGTCTTGGTGTCTGTTGGTAAGATTCTTGCATTTGCCTTTCGCCATCTGGTAATCTCTGGTGTTATATGTTCTTGCTGTCTCTGGCTGGATCTTGTTCCTCCTGTGAGTCTGTAAGCCTGTATCAGCGCTCCTGGGAGACCAACTCTTTCCTGGCAAGACCAGTGCACAGAGGGCTGCTGTGCTGCTTCTGTGGCCTGTGTACTCCTCAGTAGTCCTGCCTTAGACAGTCACCAGAGAGAAAGTGGCGAATTCCCCCCTGAGTCCTAGCATCAGAGCACTCCCTGGAGGCAGGTTTAATCCATTATTATCATGATAAGAAACACTATTATCATGATGGCAGAACACAGGCAGACATGGTACTAGAGAAGAAACTGCGAATTTTACATCTTGATCTGAAGGGAGCAGATGAAGACTGTCATACTGGGTATAGCTTGAGAATAGGAGACCACAAAGCCCCTACCATCATAGTGACACACTTTGTTTGTTTGTTTGTTTTTTAAGATTTATTTATTATTTACATAAGTACTTTATAGCTGTCTTCAGAAGTGTCAGAAGAGAACATCAGATCTCATTATTGGTGGTTGTGAGCCACCATGTGGTTGTTGGGATTTGAACTCAGGGCCTCTGGAAGAGCAGTCAGTGTTCTTACTCACTGAGTCATCTTGCCAGTCCTGTGATACATTTTCTATAACAAGGCCACACCTCTTAATAATGTCACTTCCTTTGGGCCAAGTACTCAAACCCGTGAATATATGAAGGCCATTCCCGTTCAAACCACCACAATTTCCTCATGTACCTTCTCCATGGGAATGTCAGTTAAGTCTGTGTCCATCTTGCATCCAAAACATACCTCTGGTCATTATCATTACTGAGCTCATTTTTGTTCCCTCAGTCTTTGTGTTGGTACAGCTAACACCTTGTGCACTACATATCTATCCTAACAAGGTATTCTGCTGCTTCTGCCTTGGATATTTTTTTTCAAGGCTAAGGTTTACACACAAGCTTTGTAATACTCTATGGGCACTGTACACCTTAGCTATATTTTTAGCCCTATCTTTGACCACTTCCTCATCTTTGCTACTGCTCCCTGATTATTGTTCAGTTGCTTTCTACATCAACCACTGTGCTTCTGTTCACTTCTTACAGTTCAGTGTTGCTGCCAATGAAGTGGAGGTGGTGGGAGGGGTTGGTTTTGCTTTTGTTTCTGGGTTTTATTGTGTGTGTGTCATGTGTGTGTGTATGGGGGATATGAGGACAACTTTCTGGAGTTAATTTGTCTTCTTTCTTTCTACTCTTAGTTAGATTCCAGGTATTGAACTTGGGTCTTAAGGCTTGCACCATCAGATGCATCAGAGCCATCTCCACAACCAGCAAAGATGCTTTTAAAACATAAAGCACACTGTATCCAATGGCTCCTTATTTTTCACTCAGTGAAAGCTGGAAGCCTTGCAGTCAGCATCTCACAAATGTTTGTAACTCTAGCTCCAAGGCCCTTGATGCCTTCTTCTGACCTCTACAGGCACACAAACACACACACACACACACACACACACACACACATACACACACACACACATACAAACACATACGTTCGTAGACATACAGACAGACACATGGACCCATACAAATAAATTTTAAAAAAGAAACGGGAAAGAGATAATGGTGTGAGTTAATTTATATTGAAAGAACCTAGTGGGGAACCCCCACTCAATTCCCAATTCAGTGTGCACCCAAAGAATCACGAACAGACCATCTTGATGTAAATACACGAGGCAGTTTAATGGCAGAGCTCCGGGTCGAAACGCATCTCACGCAGGAGACAGTGGATTTGACGACGTGGCTCGAAAGCTAGGGCTTTTTATAGAAAAGGGTCTGGGGCTGGGGGAGAAATTGGTGCGGTTTCACATGATTGGTTCATTTAAACATCAGCAGACTGTACATGCAGATCAAGGTAACAGTAGAGCATCTGGTTAACATTTAACTTAGGTCAGAAGGGCAGGAGATAGGGAGGTGCCGAGCCAGTCCAGACATTCTTGTATGTCTTCCATATCTTTATGGCTAGTTGGTTCCTGGGATGACTTTACAGCCTTTGTTCTTTGCTCTAAGCCCCAAAAGCCCTCCTAACTAGCAAGCCCCATGAGTCATGGACCTTGAATAAACTTTCTGGCTAGGACTTTGAAGTCTTGAATTTAGTTTTCTTTCTTTCAATATGAAGTATGTAGAGTTGTCAGATTTATAGACAAAGAGTTGTGGTTGTGAAAGATCCTGGCAGAATGTAAAAGGACACAGAAGCCCTGAAATTGGCAAGATAGACATCAGTGTTAGCAGAACTAGCTTCACTGATTTAGAAAAATAGAGGTGCACAATGCTTTGGCCACTCCTTGAACCTGTGTGTCTACCAATGTTCTGACCAGGTGTGTGCCCATTGCTGCACCTTCATTAGACTCTTTCCTTGTACCCCTCCCATACCCATTTCTTGAGAATAGACATTGTTTAGATCTGGAAATCCCCTAATCTCCCCCTTCTCCTTTCCCCCCTGAGGGCCTATAAAAACTGGGAACTCTTTCCCCTCGAGGACGACTCCTCTACCCCTGCATGGGATATGAGTCGTCCCCAGAGCTCTGGCTTTCCCCAAATAAAGCCTCATGTGGTTTGCAACAAGCTTGGTCTGTTGTGAGTTCTTGGGTGTCCGCTATTGTCCTGAGGCCTGAGCGAGGGGCTCCTCTCGGAGTCTTTCAGTTGTCAAGGATTAGAAGATAGGGACTGAAGAGTGTTTATTTAATAAACACAGAATTCTAGCATGGTATGTTCAGAACAGTTGTATATGTGTGATATTAAAGATGATGCACAGCTACATGCCAGCAATACCGCTGGACTGAACAGTTAAATCATTCAATGGTACATTTTAAAATATATCCTAAATTGCCACTGATCGGGCTCAGTCGGGCCTGTTCAATCCGTGGGAATCAGGGCCTCGGACAGATGGGTGAGAATTGACAGACAGAAGCAGACAGGAGTGTGCTGAATCTGAATGTAATGTCACAAAGCGAACACCAGTCTTATATAATACAGAAAACAAAGGGGTAGGATGTCACAGCAGGCAAAGTACATTGAAGTTACCTGACACAAAACCAAGGAATGACTTCAAAAGGGCTTACAGGAACCAGGTAAAGTTTACAGTAAAGATAAAACAGCCATGCCTAGGGTCAGCTAATGACAGGTAAGGATTTCACACCCTAGTCACAAATTGTACTACTCCTTTGAGCCTTGTGAAAGCTAGCACCAGGGGGTTCTGCTCTAGCAGACCTTATCATGAATAATGCAATACCACAACCCCCCTATTTCCTAGGCCTTGGTAAATACTTGCATATGAAAGTAACTTGGCTGTTCTTTTAAGTATCTGTAGGGAATCTCCATTTGTCAGAAGAATTCACTAACTTGTTCAGTCTGCTATACCTGGCTGTAATGAAGATTCTAAGTATACTTTGCTAAGCTTGCCCTGAGATTTATAACTCTTATCCAGTAAAATACTATAAGAAAGCATGCAAGACCCTCCACAATATTGCAGGGACAAATCTGGGGTATTCTAGCTATGGGAATGCCAAGGTTCCAGGAGGCTAAGTTTCCTTGAAACTCTGCCTCAGGAATGCTTCCAGGTTTCTAAACCTGTAATGCGAGTCAACACTGGAGTGGATGTAGCACTAAATTTTATAATATACATTATATATATAATTGTGTGTGTTTTTGTTTTTTTTCTTTGAGACATTCTTTAGCTGTCCTGGAACTTGCTCTCTAGACCAGACTAGTTTGGAACTCACATGCACACCTACCTCTCCCTCCCAAGTTCTGGGATTAAAGGCATGAGCCTCCACCCACCACAGGTTTTACATATTATATCACAATTATAATGTTTGGTGAGAAATTATTTATATGACTTAAATGATGTCTGTCCACATATCACTTTAAAAATGGCTAATAATATACACAACACAGACTTTCATAGCTCTGCATTCTTTGAGTTTCTGATCATAAAACTGCAATATTCAATGTAATCCACATATCATGATCATTATTACTTACATGTTAAGAAAGGCTGGTACCTAGGCATGGCAGTGAACACTAGCAATCCCAGCACTTGAGAGGCAGAGGCAAAAAGCTTATGAGTTCAAGACCAGCCTGTACTATATCCTAAGCCCTGTCTCAAACACACAAAGAAAGAGTTCCATTTCTTCTGTGTCCCCATATTACACTGGGCTTTCACAACTCTAGCAATTAATAAGAAAGTGTTTTAGAACCAGTCAGGAAGCCCTGAGGCCTATTGGGTCAGTGAATTACCCCAAAAATAGTAGCACCAGTTATCTACTGAATAAATCATGCAAGTGCACATGGCCAGAGTTAGAGGAATATCCTAGCTTGGCTGGGTACTTCCTAGACAGAGTTTTGCTTCCTTAAGTTCATTCATCAAATTAAACTTTTCTTTTTCCCCAAAGCAATACTTGACGCTATACAAAACCTTAAGTCAATGGACAAGAGTTCAGTTTTCTTTTCTTCTTTGGGGTGAGGGTGTGAAGGGTGAGGGGGTGAGGGGCAGTCAGGGCAGTCTCATGTAATCTTGTCTAGACTCAAATTTGCTATATAACCCAGGATTCACTTGAACTCATCAACTTGCTTTTCCCTCCCAAGTGCTGGGATTATGCGTTTGTATTACTATGCCTTACAAGAAACAATTTTTAAAAAAATAGGAAAGGAATTTTGTTTATTTGTTTTTACTATTCTTTTAGGTTTTCTTCCTTCTTTTCCTCCCTCCCATTCTCTTCCTCTGATCCTCCTCCCCCACCTTCCTTCTTCATCCTCCTGTTCCTTCTTCTCAGCCTTCTTTGCAGTTATTAGGGGCTAAGTTGAGCCTAAGGAATTGTGCATGCTAAACAATATGCAAACACTCTACACCAGAATACAACCTAGCCAAGAAGACTGGCTGTTTTGTTGTCGTTTTTGTTGTTGTTGTTGTTGTTGTTGTTTCGTTTTGTTTTTTTTTTTTTGTTTTTTTTTTTTTTTTTTTTGTCTTTCTGACCAGGATCTTTTGCTTCCCAGGCTCTGTATTGTTCTGCTCCCACTTCCAAGTGCTGATATTAAGGTGTTGTACTGGCTGGTTTTATGCGTCTCCTTGACACAAGCTGGAGTTATCACAGAGAAAGGAGCTTCAGTTGAGGAAATGCCTCCATGAGATCCAGCTGTGGGGCATTTTCTCAATTAGTGATCAAGTGGGAAAGGCCCCTTGTGAGTGATGCCATCCCTGGGCTGGTAGTCTTGGTTCTATAAGAGAGCAGGCTGAGCAAGCCAGGGGAAGCAAGCCAGTAAAGAACATCCCTCCATGACTTCTGCATCAGCTCCTGATTTCTGACCTGCTTGAGTTCCAGTCCTGACTTCCTTGGTGATGAACAGCAGTATGGAAGTGTAAGCTGAGTAAACCCTTTCCTCCCCAACTTGCTTCTTGGATGATGTTTGTGCAGAAATAGAAACCCTGACTAAGACAGGTGTCTACCATCAGTCTCATTTTTTTTCAATGCTGAGAAGTAAACTTAGGGCTTTGTGCATAGGCAAGTAGTACACCAACTCATATCCCTAAAGACAAAGCTACTTTTTACATTCAAATATGTTCATAGTTAATTTATATTTCCCAAGACATGGCAACATCTCTTCCCTTGGGTAATGTTTTGTTCCTTTCCTTTCCTTTCTCTCCCCCCCTCTCTTTCTGTCTTTCTTTTTCTTTCTTCCTTTCTTTCTCTCTTTCTTTCTTTCCTTCTTTTTAACAACTTTAGGAACTTTGTACACAGGCAGCATCTCTCAAGTTTAAACATGGAAGCAGCTTCTCTCTTTTGCACAAAGTAATGGATTTTGTTGCAACATTTTAATCATATACTCCATCACTTTTTTTGAATACCTCCTTCCCCAGTCTACCCTGTGAGAAGGGTGCTCAATCTACCCTCCTCTTCTGGTCCCCTACTCCCCACAAACCATATCTCCCTTCTGCTTTTATTTATTATTTATTTATATTTTAAGGCATTTTTTATTAGATATTTTCATTTACATTTGAAATGCTATCCCCAACCCCCAGCCCCCTGCTCCCCAACCTACCCATTTCTGCTTCCTGGCCCTGGCATTCCCCTGTACTGGGGCATATGATCTTTGCAATACCAAGGGCCTCTATGTCCAGCTCCTAGATAAGATCTCTTTCTCCATTCTCAGTCCCCTTTCTCATTTTACCTCACACACAAATCTGATCTTCCTGCACATATGAGAGAAAGCATTTGGTATTTTTCTGAGTAAAACTTTTTTCTTTAAACTTAGTATAGTAATTTCTACTTCCATTCTTTTTCTTTTTAAAGTCTTGATTTCTACTGTGTATATATGCCACATGTTTTTATCAGTTTATCTGTTGATAGCTAGGCTGCTTCCCTTCCATAGCTCTTCTGGGGAGCACAGCATTAAGGAAACAACTCTATTCTCGTTCAGAGTGTGCACATTGCTTGCTTATTATTATTGCCCCATATGTTGTCTTTTGTTCCAACGGCCACATCTGTTGAACAAACTTGTGCTATCCAGTAGGAAACCTGGAGTCCTGTAGCAGCATGCCCCTCCCTCAGCCTCAGCATTTTAACAGGAAGGCATGTTGTAAGGAGTGTAAAAATTATTACTTTCTACTTTTATCTTTTCCCTGTGCTGGGGACCTTAGTCATATTTGGCAAATTATCTACTAATGAGCCAACCCCCAGCCAAAATCTCCCACCCCATTTCTTATTCTTTTTGTTTGTTTGTTTGTTTTCTTTTGCTTTGCTCTGTTTTTGTTTGTTTTTGCTTTTGTTTTGTGTGTGTGTGTGTGAGAGAGAGAGAGAGAGAGACAAGGACACACATACACACACACACACACACACACACACACACACACACACACGCACAGATTGATTTTCTCTGTGTAGCCCTGACCTTGAACTCAGATCTGCCTGCCTCTGCCTCCTGAGTGCTTTGATTAATGGCATGCTCTACCACCTCCCAGTTTAGTTTCTTATTCTTGCAATGATCTAAGTAAATCATAGGTTCCAGAATTGCTATCAAGTGTTGTGGTAATTTCTTATCCCATTAAGCCCATACAAAAAACACATGACCCAGTTATTATAATTATAAACTATATGCCTAGATTGGACAGATCTATCATTATGCTAATTTATTCCCCTGCTATGAGACCTCTTGCTAGTTGCATCTTCTCCAGGCCATGTGGTTCTGCCTCATATTAGTTTCCACCTCCTCTTCCTCAATCCTCTCTCCTTCTCTCTCCCTTCTACCTCTCACCCCACTTTCCCTTCCACTGCCCAATCACAAGCTCTAGCCTTTATCTGACCAGTTAGAATTGGGAGTGGGTTCACATGAGATCACTTAAGTACTTGATATACCATCAGGGCAATCCCTCTTGAGGAAGCAAAATTAACATTAGAATAAAAACAGCACCAGTGCAATCCACAACAGTCAAGTCTCAAAGCTATTACATTATCTTGGAATCAAAGCAGGAGAACATGGAAATAGCTTCCTGGAGCTCCTTTATTCTCCTAAAGTTACATGATTGCACTTTGCTAAAGCAATTTTGCTTATAAATCCAGTGCAGGTAGGATACTGGCACCTTGCAACCCTTCTTGTTGTATCTTGTTAGAATAGGGTTTCTCTTGATGCCACAACTGAACTGAACTGAAAGCATAGCCTCTGCCCCATTCTCTTTACAGTTTTCAGCTTCATCAGCCAAGCCTCCCAAAAGTGTGTATGCAGGTATTTTGTTCGTAGTCTACATTCCTGCTAGACAAGTAAAGAAAGCTGTGGAGGCTATAGACTAACTCGACTTGGGCTGGAGTAACCGGGCACTGGCTTTTCATACTCTGTAAGCAGAGACTGCCTTAGTCCCATTCACCAATGCCCTGTGTTTTCTAATCAATTGTGTGTTAGTGTCATAGGGTGATGATATGACTTCTGTAGGGATATTCTTTTAAGCCCATGACTAGCATGCATTATGGATCCGTGAAATCAAAACACAAGATCCTTGGACACATGGAGGGTGCTTTGTCTGCAGTCTAGCTCAGCAGAGACATATGACTATAAATTTGGCTAGGCTCCAAATTTATATTAACATCATCATCTTCCCAGGAATAATAGAACTGTGTGGTATATTGAGATTGTGATTTTTTTTTTTTTAGAAGTGGATCCACAGTTTTCTTTGGTCTTGAGGTGCTTGATGGGGGAAAGTTAACTTCTGACTTGAGGACCAGTTATAATGGCATGCACCTGAATTCCCAGCACTTGAAGGCAGATGCAAGAGGATCAACAGAAGTTTAAAGCCAGATTGGAGACCCTCTGTCAAAAAGCCAAAACAAAACAACAACAAAACCCTGCTGCTGCTTGAGGATTTAAGCCAGGAGAGGAAAAACTCTGTTCCTTTTATAATGAACAGTCAACTTAAGATAACTCATTGCATAGTAGAGATTCCACACATAATGGGTGCTTAGCCATTCATCTATGTATCTTTTTATTTATTTATTTTTTTAAAGACAGGGTCGTTCTGTAGTCCTGGAGCTTACTATGTAGACCAGACTATCCTGGAACTCACAGAGATCCACTTGACTTTGTCTTCCAGGTATGGGGATTAAAGGCATGTACCACTATTCACTTAAGTGCAACTGCATTTTAAGAACTATTTTACATTTAATCTTCACATAACCTGGAAAGAAAATAGTCTCATCCCCTTTGTGCATAGAGAGCATAATTGCCTCAGGTCACACATCTAGAAAGAAGAGAGGAATTAGAACTTCACTAAGGATTTTCATTGTATCAGAATCCTCCTGTCCCAGTGGTCAGTTTAGAAATTACTATCTAATTTCATCTATTACTGATGAAGATATATAGTAAAAGACCATATAGTCTGAGCACATATTTTCCTGACTTTCCTCTACCAACTAATTAAGATAAATAATACTAGGGATTCTAAAAATGTCTGTGGTTGAATTGACAAACCCAAATCATTGATAAAAATCTTGCATACAGAACTGGCTACAAAGGGCAAAAGGCCAAGGAGCAAAAAAAGACAAGTGAGAAGTTATGCATAGTTTTGGTTTAGAAAGAAAGATAAGAAACGCTTGTACTGATTTGGAGATCATTTAAAATCAATTTTCATAATAGTTTCATAACAGCTAATGAGTAAAGCAATTTTTTGTTTTTATTTTTTCTTATTTTTTCAGTTATTTAATACTTTGCTTGAATTGTAAAAGCTGATTTAAAACATCAAATATATCTCTAAAGTACCAAGAATAATGTATGTTCAACACTTAAGTTGCCATCTTAAAGCATTTTTAGTCATGTGATCATGATACTTTTTTTGTTTTAGTTTTGTAGTAGAAACAAAGTAGGAATTTGCAGTTCATCTGTGCATGTTGTAGCAAACAACAGCCAACTCTGGCTACAGTAAGTAAACTGGTATGTACTGAAAGAGCTTACAAGATTTCTGGAAAACTGGAGAAATAAACTTGGACAGAGAACAAGACCGAACTTATTCTCAAGGATCAACAAACAAGTCCATAGCAGGAGTTTAGTGGTGATTAAATAAACAAGCTATTCCATGACAAAGTCAGTTTAAACAGTATCTGTATATAAATCCAGCCCTACAGAAGCTGCTAGAAGGAAAACTATGCCCTAAGGAGTTTAACTTCATCCATGAAAACACAGGATATAAGTAATCTCATACCAGCAAAATCAGAAGAATGGAAACACACACTAACACATCACCACAACCCAAATTAACAATCATTGATCATTAATAGCTGTCAATATCAATGGACTTAATTCCCCAATTAAAAAAATATGGACTAACAGAATTCATCTAAGAAACACACTTCAACATCAAAGATAGTTATCTCAGAGTAAAAAGGGTTGAAAAAATGTTTACCAAGCAAGTGGATCCAAGAAGCAAGCTGGGGTAGCCATTCTAAAATCTAACAAAACAATTTTCCAACCAAAATTAATCAAAAAAGATATGAAAGGATACTTCATACTCAGCTAAGGAAAAATCTAACAAAAAGGACTCCTCAATTCTGAATATCTATACCCCAAATGCAAGGCAACCACATTTCTAAAAGAAATGTTACAAAAGCATAATTCATACATTGAGTCCCACACATTAATAATGAAAGACATCAATGCCCCACCGATGGACAAGTCATCCAGACAGAAACTAAACAGAAATAATGGAACTAGATATTATGAGTCAAATGGACATAACAGATATCTATAGAACATTTCACTCAAACCTTCGCAGCACCCCATGGAACCATCTCCAAAACTGACCACATACTTGGTCATAATCAAGTCTCAATAGATACATGAAATTAAAACCACTCCCTGCATCCTAGCAGACCACCATAGATTAAAGCTGGATATCATCAACAACAGAAAGCCTATGAACTCATGGAAATTGTACAATTTTTCTATTCAGTGATCACGGGGTCAAAGAAGAATAAAGAAAGAAATTAAAGATCTCCTAGAATTCAATGAAAATGAAGGCACCACATACCCAAACTTAGGAGACAAAATGAAAGCACTGCTAAGAGGAAAGATCATAGTACTAGGTGCCTTCATGAAGACATTGGAGAGATCTCTTACTACCAACTTAACAGCACACCCTGGCCAGGTGGTGGTGGTGCAAGCCTTTAATCCCAGCACTTGGGAGGCAGAGGCAGGTGGATTTCTGAGTTCGAGGCCAGCCTGGTCTACAGAGTGAGTTCCAGGACAGCCAGAGCTACACAGAGAAACCCTGTCTCGAAAAACAAACAAACAAAAAAAACCACCACCACCACCAACAACAAAACCAGTACACCCTGAAATCTCTAGAACCAAAAGAAGCAAACACACTTAGGAGGAGTAGATGGCAGGAAATAATCAAACTCATATCGTGAATCAATAAAATAGAAACAGAGAATAATACAAAGAATCAATGAAACAAAAAGTTTCTTCTTGAAAATCGACAAGATAGAAGAACTCTGATCCAAACTATCTAAAAGGGTGAGAATATCCAAATTAACAAAATCAGAAACAAAAAGGGGTACATAACAACAGAAACTGAGGAAATACAAAGAATCATTAGGTCAAACTTCAAAAATCAGTCTTCCACAAAATTAAAAAAAATTTATAAATGGACAATTTTCTTGATACATACCACTTTCCAAAGTTAAATCAAGACCAGATAAACAATTTAAATAAACCTATACTCACCAAGGAAATAGAAGTAGTAACTAAAAGTCTCCAAACCAAAAAAGACCAGGATCAGATGGTTTTATCCCAGAAATCTGCCAAGCTTTCTAATAAATCTAATACCAATACTTTGCAACTATTCTACCAAATAGAAACAGAAAGAATATTGCCAAATTCATGTTATGAGCCCATAGACACCCCAACCCCCCAGCCACATGAAGATTAAACAACAAAAAAAGAGAATTACAGGTCAATTTCCCTCATGAACTTTGATTCAAAAATACACACAAACCGAATCCAAGAACACATCCAAAAGATCATCTACCATGATCAAGCAGGTTCATCCCAGAGATTCAGAGATGGTTCAACATATGAAAATCTGTCAATGTAATCCACCATATAAACAAACGAAAGGAAAAAAAATCAACACATGATCATTTCAGTACATGCTGAAAACCTTTGACAAAACCCAACAGCCTTTCATCATAAATGTCTTGTAGAAATTAGGGATATAAATGACATACCTAAACATAATAAAGGCAATTTAAGCAAGCTTCTTGGAGAGAAAGTCAAAGAAATTTCACTAAAATCAGGAACAAAACAAGGTTGTGCACTCCCTTTGTATCTAATATAGTAGTTGAAATTCTAGCTGGAACAATAAGACAACTAAAGGAACTAAAGGGGTTACAGATGGGAAAGAAAGGAGTTGAAATATTGCTATGTGTAGATGATATGATAGTATGCATAAGAGACCCTAAAGTTTCTACCAGGGACGTCCTATAGCTGATAAATACCTTCAACTGAGTGGTTGGATAAGAGATTAACTTAAAAAAAAAAATAGGTCACCCTTCTATACTATCTTGATTTAGGTCTTAAAGCATGGTGGAAAAAAATTCCTCAAAACCCGGTAGAAAATGTTCTAGTATTTTTATTTATTCATAATCAGCAAAAGGCAGATAAATGGTAAAATGGACCCCGCACTCATTCGTTCTCTCCTCTCTCTCTCTCTGTCTCTCTCTCACTCACCTTTCCAGCCTGGCAGATGTAGCCTTAGCTCCTGGCAGCAAGCAGGTAAAATGCGAGTCGCTGTTCCTTGCTTCGGATCCTCTGGAGCTGAGCACCGTGGTGCAGACATGTTGTCTAAGCAGCAGATGTTTGTGTGAACTTCTGTGTGAGGTCCACACGGATTATTTCTCAACTGGTAGTTTCTCCACTGGGCCCTCAGGAGATGAGCGACTTTGCCGTGCCAGACCAAAGTTTTTAAGCTAAATTCAGCCAATTACAAATAGGGTGTTCCACACATTATTTCTTTTTCCCTTTTCTTTGTTTTTCAAAACAGGGTTTCTCTGTATAGTTCTGGCTATCTTGGAACTCACTTAGGCTGGCCTCGAACTCAGAAATCCACCTGCCTCTGCCTCCCGAGTGCTGGGATTAAAGGTGTCTTTTATCACTTGCACTTCTTTTATCACACACACTCTCTATGGCCTGATTTTCACAGTCAGCTAGGGCCAGAGGCAGGTCCATGGCATTGCCCACCTCAGACTAGGGCATTGAGCGTGAATTGTTCTTTATCACTCGTGTCCATTCTCAAAGGCTTGGTTTTCAATACTATCTGTAGCCATGGAAGTGCAGTTGCGGTGGCTTCAGGGTTAAAGCTGCTGGCCATTTGTACAGCATTGGGAAAGATGTCCTCTGAGGCCATATGTTCTTTTTAGAAGATGGTCATTTTTACTATCTTAATCCTATTGATCCATTAGCATGGGAGATAGCTTCTTTAGTTTCTTTTTCAAAGACTTGAAGTTCTTGTCATACAAGTCTTTCACTTGCTTGGTTAGAGTTTATATTATTTTTATTATAATAATTATTTATATTATCTATTAAGTGGTGATGGTCTTACTGGAAGAGTGCAAATAGATTCATATCTATCACCCTGAACAAAACTCAAGTCCAAGTGGATTAAAGACTTTAACATAGGGCTGGAGAGATAGCTCAGTGGTTAAGAGCACTGACTGCTTTTCCAGAGGTTCTAAGTTTAGTTCCCAGCATCCACATGGTGGCTCACAACCATCTGTAATGGGATCTGATGCCCTCTTCTGCTGTGTCGACAGCTACAGTGTACTTATAGATACATAAAATAAATAATTTTTTAAAAAAAGTCACCTACAAAAATAAAAGGACCATAACATAAGTCCAGGTACATTGAACCTGATACAAGAGAATGGAAGAAACAGCCTTGATCACACAGGCCCAGGAGACGACTTTTTGAGCAGAACACCATTAGCACAGGCACTAAGATCAACAATTAATAATGGGTCCTCATGAAACTGAAAAGCTTCTATAAGGTAAAGGATACGATCAATAGAACAAAATGACAACCTACAGAATGGGAAAAGATTTTTAGAAACTCCACATCTGACAGAGGGCTAATTTCCAAAATATATAAAGAACACAAGAAGCTAGACATTAACAAAGCAAATAATCCAATTAAAAATGGGGTACAATCTAGAGACTGTCATACCCGGGGATCCATCCCATAATCAGCCTCCAAACGCTGACACCATTGCATACACTAGCAAGATTTTGCTGAAAGGACCCAGATATAGCTGTCTCTTGTGAGTCTATGCTGGGGCCTGGCAAACACAGAAGTGGATGCTCACAGTCAGATATTGGATGGAACACAGGACCCCCAATGGAGGAGCTAGAGAATGTACCCAAGGAGCTAAAGGGATCTGAAACCTTATAGGTGGAACAACAGTATGAACTAATCAGTACCCCCCAGAGCTCATGTCTCTAGCTGCATATGTAGCAGAAGATGACCTAGTCGACTATCAGTGGAAAGAGAGGCCCATTGGTCTTGCAAACTTTATATGCCTAAGTACAGGGGAACGCCAGGACCCAGAAGTGGGAGGGGGGGTAGAGTAGGGGGAGGGCATGGGGGACTTTTGGGATAGCATTGGAAATGTAAATGAAGAAAATACCTAATTTAAAAAAAGGGAAAAAAAGAGAAAAATGGGGTACAGATTTAAACAGACAATTCTCAATTGAAGAATCTCAAATGGCAGAGAAACACTTAAATGTTCAACATACTTAGACATTAGAAAAATCTCTGAGATTCCATCTCACACCTGTCAGAGTGACTAAGGTCAAAAACACAAGTGACAGCTCATGCTGGCAAAGATGTGGAGCAAGGGGACACTCATGCATACTTGTATAGCCACTTTGGAAACAAATATGGTGGTTTTTCAGAAAACTTGTAACTGACCTACCACAAGACCCAGCTATACCACTCCTGGGCATATAGCCAAAAAAAAAAAAAAAAAAAAAAATAGTGTTCCATCATATCACAAGTACACTTGCTCAACTATGTTCATAGAAGCTCTGTTGTTGTTGTTGTTTTGTGATATCCTGAAACTGGAAACAACTTAGATGTCTCTTGACTGAAGAATGGATTTTAAAATGAGGTACATTTATACAATTTGTCAGTTATGAAAAAAATAACATCATGAAATTAGCAGGCAAATGGATAGAACTATAAAAAAATTAAACTAAATGAGGTAACACAGACAGTGAAAGACAAACATTACCATGTCTGTTTATAGGTGGACATTAGCTCTAAAGTAAAAGACAATCATGCTGTAACCCACAGACCCAGAGAGGTACATAACAAGGCCTCCCTGGAAAGGGGAAAGCCTGTTGTCTGGTGGGAACTGGAGGGATGAGAGGGTACTGGGGGCTGATGTGGAAACTAATACAGTCAAAACTTACTGGAATCTATGAGAGTGAGCCTAGCAAGGACTTTTAGTCATGGGGCATGCATGGCCTGAACCAGCCATCTTCTATAACCAGTGAATGCTCCTAGAAATGAACTGGACACCAACACAGGAACAAATTCTTTTTCCTTCTGCCTGCAGATGCGTTGGGGGTAATGTTGTAGCAGAACTTGTGGCGTTGGACAACCAATGACTGATCAACTTGAGTCCCATACCATGAGAAGGAGCCCCCCGCCTGGATGACCAGAAACCAGAAGCTAGACAGCCCAGAGACCCAGATTATAGCCAAACACTGTAAAAAAAAAAATCAATAAAACTATTACTAATGCTATTCTGTTATACAAGTAGATAGGAGTCTAATAAAATAGTCATCAGAGAGATTTCTTCCAGCAGCTAATTGAAACAGATGCAGAGACCCACAGCCAAACATTAGGTGGAGCTCAGGGAATCCTGGGCAAGAGGGGGAAGGAAAGAGCCAGAGAAGTCAAGGACACCACACGAAAAAACACAGAATCAACTAACATCAGCCCATAGGAACTCACAGGGAGCCTGCATGAGTCTGATGGAGGCCTTCTGCATGTGTGTTACAGTTGTGTAGCTTGGTCTTCTTGTGGAAGAAGTCTTCTTGATCTTCTGGTCTTCTTCTTCTCCTTCTCCTTCTTTTTCTCCTCCTCCTCTTCCTCCTTCTTCCTAACACTGGAGTGGAATCTCTCTCTGACTCTTGCTTGCTTTTGGGAACCTTTTCCTTCTACTGGATTGGCTTGTCCAGTCCAGCCTTAATTCTACGGGAGTAACTAGTGTTAATTTGATGTGCCACATTTGGTTGATATCCCTGGGAGGCCTGTCCTTTTCTGAAGAGAAGGGATGGGGAGGGGTATGAGACTGTGTGTAGGGGGAGGAAGGAGAGGGACTGGGAGAGGAGGCAGGAGGGCACTTCAGTTAGGATATAATATATGAGAGAAGAATAAAAAAGTTAGCAATTATAAAAATTATATACTACAAGTGTTATGATAGGAGGATAAATGAGGAGCTTGGGGTAGCCATGGCATAGTCATGGAATGCTTATGCAGGACTACTCATGTTTGTTCATTCTTTCTACCATGTGAGACAGGGGGACTGAACTCAGAGCATCTGATTTCGGTTAAGAACCAACTTGCTGGCCCAGCATATGAGTATTCTTTGTCTACCCTAAGCTTCTTATGAAGATTGAGGGCTCATTCAGATCAAAGAAAACTAGAAGAGCCAAGTCCCCCTTGCCTTGTACAATCTCTCCAGGATCCAGGAGGCTGTAGTATTGCCAGCAGCAGCTAGGACAAGCTTGGTGATAGACAGTGATGTCAGTGACCAGGGTTCTGCCTTTTCATTGTTCATTCCTAAGCTTATCCAAACAAAAAGGGAGTAATTTCTAGAAAGCCAAGTAAAACAAACCCCATTTTGCTCATCCTGAAGGTCTGACCCACTGGGAACTTTGACAGAGTTCATCTGTTTAGAAGTCCTGTGTGACCATTGAACTCACACGCATGCACACACACAGAGGCACACACACATATTCATGCACCCACACCTGCACACACACAAGCACATGTACTGGTACACACTCGCACACCCATGTGTGTCCATCTAAAGCAGAGTCTTGTTGAGCTGCTTCATTTTCATGTAAGAATGAGCTTCAGTGAGCTCAAGGGTGAGGGGTGTTCTATTTAGCAACTTCCAGCAACAAGATCATTGACCAGGAACCCAAGTTCATGTTGAGCCTGAGTTACCATCTGCTTCAAAAGTAACAACAGAGTCTTTTTGGATAAAGTTAAAACATAGGAAAGGGTGAATAGGAATAGGAAGATTATGACAAAATATTCTTATTCCGTTTTCTCTTAATTTTCCCCTCTTTTAAGGAGTGTCTCAGCTGTGGCCAGGTTTTACTCTTTTGCTGTCACTAAATTTTTAAAACTTTTATCAGAAAAATCAATCATGGCAACTTTAAAAAAAACAAACACCTGTGTTATGAATGTTTTCATAACTCTGTGGACTAAGGAAGGAAAAAGTTGATTTAGGCTTCATACTAGAGTATGGAGGGTTGTAGGCAAGGCACAGAATGATCTAAAGGACTTAAATAGATCAAGTTTCTTCTAGTGCTAGGCCCCAAGTCCAGGGTCTTGTGGCACTAGAAAAACACTTTACTTTGGAGCCATAACCCTTTGCCTTTTGAGATAAGCTCACTCTATAGCCCAAGCTGGATTCGAACTCCAGAGTCCTGCCTTTCCCACTGTATCACAGGTGGGCACTACCTATGCTCAACTGTTTGGATACATATTTGATGATAATTTTTCTACTTTTCATAAGTAATAAAATTTCATTTTGTTAATAAAAAGTCTTTTTTAAAAGATTTATTTATTTATTATATGTAAGTACACTGTAGCTGTCTTCAGACACTCCAGAAGAGGGCATCAGATTACATTACGGATGATTGTGAGCCACCATGTGGTTGCTGGGATTTGAACTCTGGACCTTCGGAAGAGCAGTCGGTGCTCTTAACCACTGAGCCATCTCACCAGCCCATAAAAAGTCTTTTATTGTTATTATTGTATCCTAACATGTATATGCCACAGTATGACTGTGAAGGTCCTTTTAAGATTCTGTTTTCTCCATCTGTTAAGGAATCCAGGGATCAAACTCAGGCTTTCAGGCTTGTATACAAACAGTTTACGAGCAGAGCCATCTTGTTGGCCCCAGAAAAGATAAGTGAGTGTCTTAGTTACGGTTTTACTGCTGTGAACAAAAAACATTTCCAAGGCAAGTCTTAAAAAGGACAACATTTAGTTGGGGCTGGCTTACAGGTTCAGAGATTCAGTCCATTATCATCAAGGTGGGAGCATGGCAGCATCCAGGCAGACAGAGCATGAGGAGCTAGGAGTTCTACATCTTCATCTGAAGGCTGCTAGCAGAATACTGACTCCCAGGCAGCTAGGGTATTAAAGCTCTGAAGCTGGGACAACTTGAGGAGAAAAGTCTAGCTTTAAAGAATTTCTAGAAGGGAGAAATGTATTTAAGGAAAATAATCAGTCTTCAGCTGGGCAATGAATGATGCATGTTTCCTGGTATTGAGAGGTCAGACTTGGCCCGCATGGAAAAAGATGTCTTTTGCTGGTACTCAGGGGTCTAATACAGGGAATCATAGCAGTGGTTTTCTTTAATGATATCAGGTGGCATATATAGCTAAGTTAATCAAATAAGTGGTTCTAGTCTCTGCCTGGAACTAAGCTGGAAGCTGGAAGATATTACAAACACAGGCCTGGCTAGTGATGCGTATTGAACATCTCTAAGTTGTAAGTTCATTGACTTCCTCAATACTTAATGATTGGCCTGAACTAAACTGGTTGATTCGTCCTAAACAGTGATGCTGAGAAAGATCTAGAATGGGAACGTACAAACAGCATGATTCAAAGACATATTAGGGGACAGACTAAATTCTGCAATGAACTAGCTAAGTACTCAGTCCAGCTTTGGTAATAAGTCAGTTAACCCCAGAAGATCCAGAACCTCCTCTGTGAGTCAGGCCTGTTCACTGTCTCCTGTCCTTTTTCCAGTTTGTAGGTGCTCTTTTATGTCATTGGTGTTGAAAAATATGGCTATAAATTCTACTTACCTGTGATGGTACAGGAGAAAGAATAACTTATATATAAGTTGTGAGCCTAGCCTTTAATGGCTGAGCCATCTCTCCAGCCTGAGAAAACATAACTTAAGCAAAGGGTTGGCAAGTGTGTGTGCCCAGGGACAAACTTTTCTCCTGATGGGTAGCTAAGTCTCCAAAGGGAATAAAAGCACCATTTCAGAATTAGGCAATTTCTAGTGTTGACCAGTGTCCAAGAAAGCTGTTATAGCCAGTCACTTTGTTCCCTAGAGAGGGGAAATGAGCAAGTCCAGCTCAATGCCCAAGAAGCCATTGGCCTCCAAGCAGGAAAAGGAAAATGATAGGACTGAGAAGCCCAGGCAGGCAGGCCAAGCAACCTCCAAGGGAGCCCAGTGAAGCGCCAACACTGAAAAGACCTCAAGGCCAGAGGACTAAAAGGGATAAAGGTACTGCCAACACAGGGAAAACTGCCCTAGCTTCAGAGAAGAAACCAAGGGGGCAGACCTAAAAACATGGAGAAGGAGAAAGATGAGGGCATCTCCCAGGGGTCCTCAGAGAAGGAGCAAGGACCACACATAGTGCTGCATTCTCCTTGGTTATCAAGTGCGCATCTCATTCTGACAAGCCCCAGGTGGCTGACCTGGCAGCAGCAGGTATGATCAGATGCCAGCATGCCCCCATTAAATTGTCACTGAGTATGTTTCACAGCTTGTTGCCTTGCTTTATCTAGATCCTGCACTAGGTTGGCTAGGCCCCTTGGACTACAGAAAGTGGGACAAATGTTGGGCCCACCCACCTTGCTCTCAACTAGGACCTAATAAAGTGATGGATAGAACATTCCACCTAACTCCAGGGTTAGAAACTATTTTCCAGCATCCACCTAAGTTAGTTATAGTACTAACTTGACTCCACTGCTTCAGCATCAGGTTGTTCCCTTGCTCCAGTGGGGCACTAATGAGGATATAGCCTTGCCCCTCCTCCTCTTGTTCCTTTCTGCCCCTAAAGGTTTGGGTTCCATCTTTTTCCTCTGCTCACAAACTACCGCTGGACAGCTTGTTGATTTTTTTGGTCCAGTTTTCATTCTTCAACACCCACCATTGTAGCTTCTTCTGGAACCAAACATTCGTCTTTCCCAAAACACTCCAGGGGGGAAGGAGGCTGGGGTACAGCGGGCTTGTAATTGACTACCCCAATCCAGGGAAGATGGGGCCCTGCCACTTGGATGCTGCAGCAGAGAGGAAGGACAGTTTGATGAGACAGAGATATAAGGATGATCTTCTCCCTTTGTCCTGTGATGGGGGTGGCTCTTATTTGTCCCAGCCTGGGGATCCCCTTTGGATTCCTATTTGCAGTTACTTGAATTAAAAAAAATGTCTTTTCTGGAGAAAAAAAATTAAAAGTAGCCATTGCAGCCAGTTCAGCCCCACTAGGTGAGTCCAACTCTTATACCTAGCTGACCTAGGTAGAGCAAATATGCCCACTCTGCCATGCTACAAAATTATGAGGAAAGAACTGGTCATTGCTTTAAGCACCTACATATTGGAAGTGATTTTTTATACAATGAAATTGACATCATAACTCAAGACTAGATAGCCAAATTTCATTATTCAAACAGAAATTTTTTTTGTTGATATTTCCATTTAGTTTTCTTTTTCTTTTTTTTTTAATTAGGTATTTTCCTCGTTTACATTTTCAATGCTATCCCAAAGGTCCCCCATACCAACCCCCCAATCCCCTACCCATCCACTCCCCCTTTTTGGCCCTGGTGTTCCCCTGTACTGGGGCATATAAAGTTTGCAAGTTCAATGGGCCTCTCTTTGCAGTGATGGCCGACTAGGCCATCTTTTGATACATATGCAGCTAAAGATAAGAGCTCGCGGGTACTGGTTAGTTCATATTGTTGTTCCACCTATAGGGTTGCAGTTCCCTTTAGCTCCTTGGGTAATTTCTCTAGCTCCTCCATTGGGGGCCGTGTGACCCATCCAATAGCTGACTGTGACCATCCACTTCTGTGTTTGCTAGGCCCTGGCATAGTCTCACAAGAGAGAGCTATATCTGGGTCCTTTCAGCAAAAACTTGCTAGTGTATGCAATTGTGTCAGCATTTGGAAGCTGATTATGGGATGGATCCCTGCATATGACAATCACTAGATGGTCCATCCTTTTGTCACAGCTCCAAATTTTGTCTCTGTAACTCCTTCCATGGGTGTTTTGTTCCCATTTCTAAGAAAGGGTGAAGTATCCACACTTTGGTCTTCATTCTTCTTGAATTTCATGTGTTTGGCAAGTTGTATCTTATATCTTGGGTATCCTAAGTTTCTGGGCTAATATCCACTTATCAGTGAGTACATATTGTGTGAGTTCCTTTGTGATTGGGTTACTTCACTCAGGATGATACCCTCCAGGTCCATCCATTTGCCTAGGAATTTCATAAATTCATTTTTTTAATAGCTGAGTAGTACTCCATTGTGTAAATGTACCACATTTTCTGTATCCATTCCTCTGTTGAGGGGCATCTGGGTTCTTTCCAGCTTCTGGCTATTATAAACAAGGCTGCTATGAACATAGTGGAGCATGTGTTCTTCTTACCGGTTGGGACATCTTCTGGATATATGCCCAGGAGAGGTATTGCTGGATCCTCCGGTAGTACTATGTCCAATTTTCTGAGGAACTGCCAGACTGAATTCCAGAGTGGTTGTACAAGCTTGCAATCCCACCAACAATGGAGGAGTGTTCCCCTTTCTCCACATCCTCGCCAACATCTGCTGTCACCTGAGTTTTTGATCTTAGCCATTCTGACTGGAGTGAAGTGGAATCTCAGTGTTGTTTTGATTTGCATTTCCCTGATGATTAAGGATGTTGAACATTTTTTCAGGTGCTTCTCTGCCATTCAGTATTCCTCAGGTGAGAATTCTTTGTTCAGATCTGAGCCCCATTTTTTAATGGGGTTATTTGATTTTCTGGAGTCCACCTTCTTGAATTCTTTATATATATTGGATATTAGTCCCCTATCTGATTTGGGATAGGTAAAGATCCTTTCCCAATCTGTTGGTGGCCTTTTTGTCTTATTGACGGTGTCTTTTGCCTTGCAGAAGCTTTGCAATTTTATGAGGTCCCATTTATCGATTCTTGATCTTACAGCACAAGCCATTGTTGTTCTTTTTAGGAATTTTTCCCCTGTACCCATATCTTCGAGGCTTTTCCCTACTTTCTCCTCTATAAGTTTCAGTGTCTCTGGTTTTATGTGGAGTTCCTTAATCCACTTAGATTTGACCTTAGTACAAGGAGATAGAAATGGATCAATTCGCATTCTTCTACATGATAACCTCCAGTTGTGCCAGCACCATTTGTTGAAAATGCTGTCTTTTTTCCACTGGATGGTTTTAGCTCCCTTGTCAAAGATCAAGTGACCATAGGTGTGTGGGTTCATCTCTGGGTCTTCAATTCTGTTCCATTGGTCTACTTGTCTGTCACTATACCAGTACCATGCAGTTTTTATCACAATTGCTCTGTAGTAAAGCTTTAGGTCAGGCATGGTGATTCCAGCAGAGGTTCTTTTATCCTTGAGAAGAGTTTTTGCTATCCTCGGTTTTTTGTAATTCCAGATGAATCTGCCGATTGCCCTTTCTAATTCGTTGAAGAATTGAGTTGGAATTTTGATGGGGATTGCATTGAATCTGTAGATTGCTTTTGGCAAGATAGCCATTTTTACAATATTGATCCTGCCAATCCATGAGCATGGGAGATCTTTCCATCTTCTGAGATCTTCTTTAATTTCTTTCTTTAGAGACTTGAAGTAGAAATTTTTATCATAGATTCTAGTATACATCATGTGGAGGTTGCTATGATTTCAATGTGTCCCCTAAGGGACACAAATTGGAAGCTTAGTCACCAGTGGGACGGCATTGGGACACAGAGTCTAATAGGAAGGGTTTGTGAATGGGCGAGTTCCTACTTTGGAAAAGCCTGAATGGCAAGATCACTCTCCTCCACTGCCTTTGCCCTTTTAGCAAGGGATAACAGAGCAAGAAGACTCTTCTGTGAATGAAGTCTTATTGGAACATAGTCTGCTCATCACGTTACCTGCTATCTCTCTGCTCTATTTTTGTCCTGCAACAACAGACCTTGAGACTGCATGGTATGAAATTCTTTCAATCATCCCTTAACAGAAAATGTTATCAGCTCCTGTTCCATACACAGTTACAATACTCTACTAAGTTACCAATTGTCACCACCATTGTTGCCCACAGATGCAAGAGGAAAGTTACCTTCTCTTCTTTTAGGGATCTATTTAGTTTTATGTGCATGGGTATTTTTTTTCTGTAAGTGCACCACATGTATGCAGTGCTCAAAATGCCAGAAGATGGTGTCACATACCCTGGAACTGGAGTTTCAGGCATTTGTGAGTGCTAAGAACTGAATCCAGGTTCTCTACAAGGGTAGCAAGTGCTCTTAGTTGACAAGTCATCTCTTAGTCCCCAGTAACTCTCTTGATAAAAGAGTAGATATCTAATACTCTGTGTGTGTGTGTGTGTGTGTGTGTGTGTGTGGTTCTTTCCAGATTCTGGCTATTATAAATAAATAAGGCTGCTATGAACATAGTGGAGCATGTGTCCTTATTATATGTTGGAGACTCTTTTGGGTATAGGCCCAGGAGTGGTATAGCTGGGTCCTCAGGTAGTACTATGTCCAATTTTCTGAGGAACCACCAGACTGATTTCCTGAGTGGTTGTACCAGCTTGCAATCTGTCTTAGTCAGGGTTTCTATTCCGGCACAAACATCATGACCAAGAAGCAAGTTGGGGAGGAAAGGGTTTATTTAACTTACACTTCCATATTTCTGTTCATCACTAAAGGAAGTTAGGACTGGAACTGAAGCAGGTCAGGAATCAGGAGCTGATGCAGAGGCCATGGAGAGATGTTACTTACTGGCTTACTTTCCCTGGTTTGTTCAGCTTGTTCTTATAGAACCCAAGACTACCGGCCCAGGAATGGCACCACCCACAATGGGCCCACCCCCCTTGATCACCAACAAAGAAAATGCCCCACAGATGGATCTCATGGAGGCACTTCCCCAACTGAAGCTCCTTTATCTGTGATAACATCAGTCTGCATCAAGTAGAAACTAAAAACCAGCCAGTACACAATCCCACTAGCAATGGAGGGGTGTTCTTCTTTCTCCACATCCTCACTAGTATCTGCTGTCACCTGAGTTTTTATTCTTAATCATTATGACTGGTATGAGGTAGAATCTCAGGGTTGTTTTGATTTGCATTTTTCTGATGACTAAGGATGTTGAACATTTCTTTAGGTGCTTCTCAGCCATTTGACATTCCTCAGTTGAGAATTCTTTGTTTAGCTCTGTACCCCATTTTTAATAGGTTTATTGGACTCTCTGGAGTCTAACTTCTTGAATTCTTTGTATATATCATATATCTTTGAATCTATCAGATTTAGGATTGGTAAAGATCTTTTCCCAATCTGTTGGTTGTCATTTTGTCCTATTGACAGTGTCCTTTGCCTTACAGAAGCTTTGAAATTTTATGAGGTCCCATCTGTCGATTTATTATATATTATATATCGATATTAGAGCATAAACCATTGGTGTTCTGCTCAAGAAAATTTCCCCTGTGCCCATGTGTTTGAGGCTCTTCCCCACTTTCTCTTTTATTAGTTTCAGTGTATCTGGTTTTATGTGGAGGCCCTTGATCCACTTGGACTTGAGCTTTGTACAAGGAGATATGAATGGATCAATTTATGTTCTTCTACATGCTGACCTCCAGTTGAACCTGCACCATTTGTTGAAAATGTTGTCTTTTTTCCACTGGATGGTTTTAGTTCCTCTGCCAAAGATCAAATGACCACTGGTGTGTAGGTTCATTTCTGGGTCTTCAATTCTATTCCTCTGATGAACGTGTCTGTCCTTGTACCAATACCATGCAGTTTTTATCACTATTGCTTGTAATACAGCTTGAGGTCAGGGATGGTGATTCCTCCAGAAGTTCTTTTATTGTTGAGAGTAGTTTTTGATATTCTGGGCTTTTTTTTTGTTTGTTTTTCCAAATGAATTTGCAAATTGCTCTTTTTAACTCTGTGAAGAATTCAGTTGGAATTTTGATGGGGATTTCTTGCACGCGCCCAACTCTACCAGCAAGAACAATGCTGCAACAGGATCCTTCTGCACACGTTTATTGGGAGAGCTTGATTGCAGAGGCGAAGAAACCCTGAGCCCAGAACTGGTGCTGCTTACATAGGCCTAGGAGAGGCGTGTCTCACACCCGGATTGGTTATGCACTAAGCCTCATTTGCATGTTCCTCATATGATTGGCTACTCTCTCTCTCTGTACCTCACAGAGCCTCATTATCATACCTCATTTGCATGTCTCACATCTGACTGGTTATACTCTCAAAGCCTCATTATCATGCCCGGGCCAGGCAGTGCCTTTGCAAAAAAATTTACTGCATATGTACACATTGGTTGTTTGTCCAAACTTATGTGTGGTGGCCAGCAGTAGTCAGTGCCACTCTGCAACGGCACATGTGGCTTCCCACAGGGATTGCATTGATAGATGATTTCGGCAACATGGTCATCTTTACTATATTAATCCTGCCAATCCATGAGCATGGGAGAGCTTTCCATCTTCTGAGATCTTCAATTTCTTTCTCCAGAGAAATTCTTGTCATATAGATCTTTCACTTGTTTGGGTAGAGTCACACTAAAGTACTTTGTATTATTTGTGACTATTGTGAAGGGTGTCATCTCCCTAATTCTTTCTCAGCCTGTTTATCCTTTGGGTAGAGATACTGATTTGTTAGAGTTAATTTTATATCCAGCCACTTTGCTGAAGTTGTTTATCAGGTTTAGGAGTGGTCTGGTGGAATTTTGGGGCCATTTAAGTATACTGTCATCTGCAAATAGTGATATTTTGACTTCTTCCTTTCCAATTTGTATCCTCTTTTTGTTGTCTAATTGCTCTGGCTAGGACTTCTATATTGGATGTATTCTATATTGAATATATTCTATATTAAATATATTCTATATTGTCCTATATTGAATAGGTTGGGAGAGAGTGAGCAACCTTGTCTAGTCCCTGATTTTAGTGGGATTGCTTCAAGTGTCTCTTCATTTAGTTTGATGTTGGCTACTCCTTTGGTGTATATTGCTTTTACTATGTTTAAGTATAGGCCTTGAATTCCTGATCTTTCCAAGACTTTTATCATGAAGGAATGTTGAATATTGTCAAATGCTTTCTTAGCATCTAATGAGATGATCATGTGGTTTTTTCTTTGAGTTTGTTTATATAGTGGATTATGGGAATGCATTTCCATATATTGAACAATCCCTGCATCCCTGGGATGAAGCCTACAGGATCATGTTGGATAATCCTTTTGATGTGTCTTGGATTTGGTTTGTGAGAATTTCATTGAGCATTTTTCCATCGATACTCATAAGTTAAATTGATCTAAAGTTCTCTTTCTTTGTTGGGTCTTTATGTGGTTTTGGTTTGAGTGTAATTGTGGCTTCATAGAATGAATTGGGTAGTGTTCTTTCTGTCTCAATTTTGTGGAATAGTTTGAAGAGTAGTATTTGAAGGTCTAATACAATTCTGCACTAAACCTATCTGGTTCCGGGCATCTTTTGGTTGGAAGACTTTTAATGACTGCTTCTATTTCTTTGAGGGTTATGGGCCTGTTCAGATGGTTTATCTAGTCCTGGTTTAACTTTGGTACCTGGTATCTGTCTAGAAAATTGTCCATTTCATCCAGATTTTCTAGTTGTGTTGAGTATAGGCTTTTGTAGTAGGATCTGATGATGTTTTGGATTTCCTCAGATTCTTTTTTTTTTAAAGATTTATTTATTATTATAATTAAGTACACTGTAACTGTCTTCAGGCACACCAGAAGAGGTTGTCAGATCTCATTACAGATGGTTGTGAGCCACCATGTGATTGCTGGGATTTGAACTCAGGACCTTCAGTAGAGCAGTCAGTGCTCTTACGCGCTGAGCCATCTCACCAGCCCAGGATTTCCTCAGATTCTGTTATTATGTCTCCCTTTTCATTTCTGATTTTGTTAATTTGGATACTGTCTCTGTGCCCTCTAGTTAGTCTGGCTAAGGGTTTTTCTGGCTTGTTGATTTTCTCATAGAACCAGCTCATGGTGTTGTTGATTCTTTGTATAGATCTTTTTGTTTCTACATGGTTGATTTCAGCCCTGAATTTAATTATTTCCTGCCATCTATGCCTCTTGTGTGTATTTTCTTGTGTTTTGTTTTGTTTTGTTTTGTTTTGTTTTGTTTTGTTTTTTTGTTTTTTGAGACAGGGTTTCTCTGTGTAGCCCTGGCTGTCCTAGAACTCACTCTGTAGACCAGGCTGCCCTCAAATGCAGGAATTTGCCTGCCTCTGCCTCCCAAGTGCTGAGATTAAAGGCATGCACAATCACTGCTTAGCTTTCTTTTTGTTCTAGAGCTTGCAAGTGTGATGTTAAGCTGGTAGTGCATGCTCTCTCCAGTTTCTTTTTGGAGGCATTCAGAGCTGTTTCCTCTTGGCACTACTTTCATCGTGTCTCATAAGTTTGGGTATGTTGTGCCTTCATTTTCATTAAATTCTAAGAAGTCTTTAATTTCTTTCTTTATTTCTTCCTTGACCAAGTTATCATTGAGTAGTGCATTGTTCAGTGTGTACGTGGACTTTCTGTTGTTTTGTTATTATTGAAGACCAGCCTTAATCTGTGGTGATCTGATAGAATGCATAAGATTATTTCAATCTTCATGTATCTGTTGAGGCCTGTTTTGTGATTGATTATATGGTCAATTTTGGAGAAGGCACCATGATGTGCTGAGAAGAAGGTACATTCTTTTGATTTAGAATGAAATGTTCCATATATATATATGTATATATATATATGTATATATCTATATACATATATATATATATATGTATATATATATATACATATATATATATATCTGTTAAATCCATTTGGTTCTTAACTTCTGTTAGTTTCACTGTGTCTCTGTTTAGTTTCTGTTTCCATGATCTGTTCATTGATGAGAGTGGGGTGTTGAAGTCTCCCACTATTATTGTGTGAGGTGCAATGTGTGCTTTGATCTTTATTAAAGTTTCTTTTATGAATTTGGGTGCCCTTGCATTTTGGAGCATAGATGTTCAGAATTGAGAGTTCATCTGGGTAGATTTTTTTTCTTTGACCTCTATGAAGTGTCCTTCCTTATCTTTTTTGACAAATTTTGGTTGAGAGACAATTTTATTTGGTATTAGAATGGCTCCTCTAGCTTGTTTCTTTGGACCATTTGCTTTGAATTTTTTTCCAAACTTTTACTCTGAGGTAGTGTCTATGAGATGCATTTCCTGTATGTAGCAAAATGCTGGATCATGTTTACATTATCCAGTCTGTTAGTCTATGTCTTTTTATTAGGGAAGTTTTCTTCTATATTTTGTTGAAGATATTCATTGGCCTTTAATTTGGGAATCTTCTGTATCTATTCCCCTTAGGTTTGGTCTTCTCATTGTGTCCTGGATTTCCTGAATGTTTTGGGCTAAGACCTTTTTGCTTTTTGTGTTTTCTTTAACTGTTGTTTCAAAGTTTTCTATGGAATCTTCTGCACCCGAAATTTTCTCTTCTATCTCTTGTATCCTGTTAGTGATGCTTGCAGCATCTATGACTCCTGAACTCTTTCCTACGTTTTCTAACTCCAGGGTTGACTCCCTTAGTTATTTCTTTATTGTTACTACTTTCAATTTTAGTTTTCTAACTCCAGGGTTGACTCCCTTAGTTATTTCTTTATTGTTACTACTTTCAATTTTAGATCTGGGAAGATTTTGTTCAATTCCTTCACCTGTTTGATTGGGTTTTTGTATAATTCTTTAAGGGATTTTTGTGTTTCCTCTTTAAGGACTTCTATCTGTTTAGCTGTGTTCTCCTGTATTTCTTTAAGGGAGTTATTTATCTCCTCCTCCTCCTCCTCCTCTTTTGTTTTTTTGTTTTGTTTTGTTTTTTGGTTTTTGGTTTTATTTCGAGACAGGGTTGCTCTGTGTAGCTCTGGCTGTCCTGGAACTCACTCTGTAGACCAGGCTGGCCTTGAACTCAGAAATCCACCCTCTGCCTCCCAAGTGCTGTGATTAAAGGTGTGTGCCACCACTGCCCAGCTATTTATGTCCTTCTTAATATCCTCTATCATCATCATGAGAAGTGATTTTAGATCTGAATCTTGCTTTTCTGGTGTGTTGGGGTATCCAGGACTTGCTGTAGTAGGAGAATTGGGTTCTGATGATGCCAAGTAACCTTGGTTTCTGTTGCTTATGTTCTTACCCTTGCCTCCTGCCATCTGGTTATGTCTAGTGCTACCTGCCCTGGCCATGTCTGACTGGAGCCTGTGCTTCCTGACTTCCTGTGATCCTGCTTGTATCAGAACTCTTCCAAGTCAAGCTGTCTCTGTGATCCTGTGATTCTGGGATCCTGGATGTGTCTGAGCTCCTGGGAGTCAAGCTGCCTTTGGAACCTTGAGATCCTGGTGTGACCAAGCTCCTGGAATCCTGTGATGCTCTGATCCTTAGCATGTTAGAGCACCTGGGAGTACAGCTGCCTCTGGGTGTTGTGGGCCTGGTTACTTGACTAGAAGACAAAGGTGTGCTATAGGGAATGGGGTGAGGTGCAGGTTGTCACTCTCATAGTGATCTAGTCTTATAAGCCCCTGCAGGGCCTGTGCTCTCCCATCTGGTCCTGTTGGCCTGTATACAGCTCTTCTGCATGGCCTTGCCAGGCTTGGCTCTGCCTCAGCTATCACTGACCCTTGAAGGCAGAGAAAACATTTGGCCATGCTTCCTTGTCAGGTTGGTGGGTAGGACAATGCATCAGATTCCTTCTACCCCCATGGTGCAGCCAGATACTGCAGGTGCACGGCTGCTCCAAAATGATTGAAGAACCAGGCAGAGTTTGCCAAGCCTAGGCTTTATACAGGTATAGAGGAACCCAGGCTCTCCTCTAAGATGCCCCAGGCATGCCAAATCCTCAGTTCTATTTGGTCTTGGGCAAGGTGTATGAGGGCAAAAGGGGACACTATTTAGGACCATTCTGTATTAGAGCTGATCTTCCTGGGGCCATCCTCCTCTGTACCAGTGTCCCTAGTATAATCATGTGTGATTCTCATTTTCACCCTCTGAGTGTTTGAGTTCAGACAGTGAACCATGTGTCACAAGAGAAAATGTATTTCCTTCTTACTCTTCTTTTCCAGCCTTGAAAATGTTGACATCACTTTGATTTGGACAACCTAGCTTTTACCATTTCAGCCCAGTTTTTCTAAATTTAGAGATTATGGCACAAAATTTAATGTTATGACTTTTTCAAGGCCCAGCATTTGATACTAAAGACTCCAAATGTTTGAAACTCCAAAGAATAGCCTGTCGAGATGGCTCAGTGGGCACAGATATCTTCTGCCAAGTCTGATGACCTGAGTTAGATTTCTGGGACTCATATGATGAGGTGCAGGGGGTGGGGGAGAACTGACTGCCGAAAGCTTGTTCCCTTTCTCTCTTCCACCCTCACTTGTGGAGATGACAAAACAATTTGCAAGAGTCCATTTTCCCCTTCTATCTTGTGGGTTCCATGGCTAGAACTCAGGACATCGAGATTGGCCAACACTGTTTCTACCTGCTGAGCCAGGAGAACCACAAAAAGAAAGACATGAAAGAGAAGAAAGAATTCACTCTAAAGGGAGAAATATATGTAGCCTATTCCCCACCCTGGTCAACAGGTAAAGAGGCCAGGACTCTCCTGTTTGGCTTTCTCCACACTTTGTTAAGGTGTTGTGATTTGGAGGAAAGGTCAATAGAATCAAATCTGGCTCAATCATCCTTATGTGGCTTTGTTAACAGGATAACCTGGTCACTTGCTGTTGAACAACTATGTCTGGTGAAATGTGGCAATTCTGTATATTAATATTCCCCAGCATAATTTTGGGTGAAGACACAAATTATTTAGATTAGGTCAGTCAGCACCTCTTCCATCCCTTGGCAAGGAGAAAAGCCACAGCACCGTCAGAGAACGTATTTTGGGCATGGCTAGAACAGTAATTTGCTGTCAATGACAAATCCTCTCTTCTCCCATGCCTCCTGCCTGGGTGATAAGATCAGGGAGTCTCACAAGCACTAACTCAGTGGTTTACATTTTCATCATAAAATGAGTTTTTTGGTGTGAAGTAACACCGTGTGGGAGACGATGATGGAACATGAGCCATCTAAGGAGTCCATGGAGAGACTGTTAGCAGCAGAGTGATCATGGCTAAAGAACCCAGTTTAAAATGCAGAAGAAGTCGCCATCTGGGTTCCGGGACTCCGCGGGACCTAGGAAATTAGTCTGAACAGGTTAGAGGGTGCGCCAGAGAACCGGACAGCTTCTGGGACAGGCAGAAGCACAGAGCCGCTGAGGCAGCAGCCTGGGCGGGCCGCAGACAACCGGCCACCATCCGGACCAGAGGACAGGTGTCCGCCTGGCTCGGGAGACGGCCTCAGCCTCAGGAGCAGCGGTCACCATCTTGGTTCCAGGACTCCCTGGAACTTAGGATTTTAGTCTGCACAGGTGAGAGTCTGCACCACAGAAGCTGACAGCTTCTGGGAACTGCCAAAGCAACACAGCTTCTGAGAGAGGCCCTGTTTTGGGCCTTCTTCTTCGACCAGGAGGAGGTCCAAAAACAAGATATCTGCGCACCTTCCCTGTAAGAGAGCTTGCCAGCAGAGAGTGCTCTGAGCACTGAAACTCAGAGGAGAGAATCTGTCTCCCAGGTCTGCTGAGAGACGGTAACAGAATCACCAGAAGAACAATCTCTAAACAGAGTCAACTATAACTACTAACTCCAGAGATTACCAGATGGCGAAAGGTAAACGTAGGAATCCTACTAACAGGAACCAAGACCACTCACCATCATCAGAACCCAGCACTCCCACTTCGCCCAGTCCAGGGCACCCCAACACACCCGAAAACCTAGACCTAGATTTAAAAGCATATCTCATGATGATGGTAGAGGACATCAAGAAGGACTTTAATAAATCACTTAAAGAAATACAGGAGAACACTGCTAAAGAGTTACAAGTCCTTAAAGAAAAACAGGAAAACACAATCAAACAGGTAGAAGTCCTTACAGAAAAAGAGGAAAAAACATACAAACAGGTGATGGAAATGAACAAAACCATACTAGACCTAAAAAGGGAAGTAGAAACAATAAAGAAAACTCAAAGTGAGGCAACACTGGAGATAGAAACCCTAGGAAAGAAATCTGGAACCATAGATGCCAGCATCAGCAACAGAATACAAGAGATGGAAGAGAGAATCTCAGGTGCAGAAGATTCCATAGAGAACATCGGCACAACAATCAAAGAAAATGGAAAATGCAAAAAGATCCTAACTCAAAATATCCAGGAAATCCAGGACACAATGAGAAGACCAAACCTACGGATAATAGGAGTGGATGAGAATGAAGATTTTCAACTCAAAGGACCAGCAAACATCTTCAACAAAATTATTGAAGAAAACTTCCCAAATATAAAGAAAGAGATACCTATGAACATACAAGAAGCCTACAGAACTCCAAATAGACTGGACCAGAAAAGAAATTCCTCCCGAAACATAATAATCAGAACAACAAATGCACTAAATAAAGATAGAATACTAAAAGCAGTAAGGGAAAAAGGTCAAGTAACATACAAAGGCAAGCCTATCAGAATTACACCAGATTTTTCACCAGAGACTATGAAAGCCAGAAGAGCCTGGACAGATGTTATACAGACACTAAGAGAACACAAATTCCAGCCCAGGCTACTATACCCAGCCAAACTCTCAATTACCATAGATGGAGAAACCAAAGTATTCCACGACAAAACCAAATTCTAACATTATCTCTCCACGAATCCAGCCCTTCAAAGGTTAATAACAGAAAAAAACCAATACAAGAACGGGAACAATGCCCTAGAAAAAACAAGAAGGTAATCCCTCAACAAACCTAAAAGAAGACAGCCACAAGAACAGAATGCCAACTTTAACAACAAAAATAACAGGAAGCAACAATTACTTTTCCTTAATATCTCTTAACATCAATGGTCTCAACTCCCCAATAAAAAGACATAGACTAACAAACTGGCTACACAAACAAGACCCAACATTTTGCTGTTTACAGGAGACACATCTCAGAGAAAAAGATAGACACTACCTCAGAATAAAAGGCTGGAAAACAATTTTCCAAGCAAATGGTATGAAGAAACAAGCTGGAGTAGCCATCCTAATATCTGATAAGATTGACTTCCAACCCAAAGTCATCAAAAAAGACAAGGAGGGGCACTTTGTTCTCATCAAAGGTAAAATCCTCCAAGAGGAACTCTCAATTCTGAATATCTATGCGCCAAATACAAGGGCAGCCACATTCATTAAAGAAACTTTAGTAAAGCTCAAAGCACACATTGCACCTCACACAATAATAGTGGGAGACTTCAACACACCACTTTCACCAATGGACAGATCATGGAAACAGAAACTAAACAGGGACACACTGAAACTAACAGAAGTGATGAAACAAATGGATCTGACAGATATCTACAGAACATTTTATCCTAAAACAAAAGGATATACCTTCTTCTCAGCACCTCATGGTACCTTCTCCAAAATTGACCACATAATAGGTCACAAAACAGGCCTCAACAGATTCAAAAATATTGAAATTGTCCCATGTATCCTATCAGATCACCATGCACTAAGGCTGATCTTCAATAACAAAAAAAATAACAGAAAGCCAACACTCACGTGGAAACTGAACAACACTCTTCTCAATGATACCTTGGTCAAGGAAGGAATAAAGAAAGAAATTAAAGACTTTTTAGAGTTTAATGAAAATGAAGCCACAACGTACCCAAACCTTTGGGACACAATGAAAGCATTTCTAAGAGGGAAACTCATAGCTCTGAGTGCCTCCATGAAGAAACGGGAGAGAGCACACACTAGCAGCTTGACAACACATCTAAAAGCTCTAGAAAAAAAGGAAGCAAATTCACCCAAGAGGAGTAGACGGCAGGAAATAATCAAACTCAGGGGTGAAATCAACCAAGTGGAAACAAGAAGAACTATTCAAAGAATTAACCAAACGAGGAGTTGGTTCTTTGAGAAAATCAACAAGATAGATAAACCCTTAGCTAGACTCACTAGAGGGCACAGAGACAAAATCCTAATTAACAAAATCAGAACTAAAAAGGGAGACATAACAACAGATCCTGAAGAAATCCAAAACACCATCAGATCCTTCTACAAAAGGCTATACTCAACAAAACTGGAAAACCTGGACGAAATGGACAAATTTCTGGACAGATGCCAGGTACCAAAGTTGAATCAGGATCAAGTTGACCTTCTAAACAGTCCCATATCCCCTAAAGAAATAGAAGCAGTTATAAATAGTCTCCCAGCCAAAAAAAGCCCAGGACCAGACGGGTTTAGTGCAGAGTTCTATCAGACCTTCAAAGAAGATCTAATTCCAGTTCTGCACAAACTTTTTCACAAGATAGAAGTAGAAAGTACTCTACGCAACTCATTTTATGAAGCCACTATTACTCTGATACCTAAACCACAGAAAGATCCAACAAAGATAGAGAACTTCAGACCAATTTCTCTTATGAATATCGATGCAAAAATCCTCAATAAAATTCTCGCTAACCGAATCCAAGAACACATTAAAGCAATCATCCATCCTGACCAAGTAGGTTTTATTCCAGGAATGCAGGGATGGTTTAATATACGAAAATCCATCAATGTAATCCACTATATAAACAAACTCAAAGACAAAAACCACATGATCATCTCGTTGGATGCAGAAAAAGCATTTGACAAGATCCAACACCCATTCATGATAAAAGTTCTGGAAAGATCAGGAATTCAAGGCCCATACCTAAACATGATAAAAGCAATCTACAGCAAACCAGTAGCCAACATCAAAGTAAATGGAGAGAAGCTGGAAGCAATCCCACTAAAATCAGGGACTAGACAAGGCTGCCCACTTTCTCCCTACCTTTTCAACATAGTACTTAAAGTATTAGCCAGAGCAATTCGACAACAAAAGGAGATCAAGGGGATACAAATTGGAAAGGAGGAAGTCAAAATATCACTTTTTGCAGATGATATGATAGTATATATAAGTGACCCTAAAAATTCCACCAGAGAACTCCTAAACCTGATAAACAGCTTCAGTGAAGTAGCTGGATATAAAATTAACTCAAACAAGTCAATGGCCTTTCTCTACACAAAGAATAAACAGGCTGAGAAAGAAATTAGGGAAACAACACCCTTCTCAATAGTCACAAATAATATAAAATATCTCGGCGTGACTCTAACTAAGGAAGTGAAAGATCTGTATGATAAAAACTTTAAGTCTCTGAAGAAAGAAATTAAAGAAGATCTCAGAAGATGGAAAGATCTCCCATGCTCATGGATTGGCAGGATCAATATTGTAAAAATGGCTATCTTGCCAAAAGCAATCTACAGATTCAATGCAATCCCCATCAAAATTCCAACTCAATTCTTCAACGAATTAGAAGGAGCAATTTGCAAATTCATCTGGAATAACAAAAAACCTAGGATAGCAAAAAGTCTTCTCAAGGATAAAAGAACCTCTGGTGGAATCACCATGCCTGACCTAAAGCTTTACTACAGAGCAATTGTGGTAAAAACTGCATGGTACTGGTATAGAGACAGACAAGTAGACCAATGGAATAGAATTGAAGACCCAGAAATGAACCCACACACCTATGGTCACTTGATCTTCGACAAGGGAGCTAAAACCATCCAGTGGAAGAAAGACAGCATTTTCAACAAATGGTGCTGGCACAACTGGTTGTTATCATGTAGAAGAATGCGAATCGATCCATACTTATCTCCTTGTACTAAGGTCAAATCTAAATTGATCAAAGAACTTCACATAAAACCAGAGACACTGAAACTTATAGAGGAGAAAGTGGGGAAAAGCCTTGAAGATATGGGCACAGGGGAAAAATTCCTGAACAGAACAGCAATGGCTTGTGCTGTAAGATCGAGAATTGACAAATGGGACCTAATGAAACTCCAAAGTTTCTGCAAGGCAAAAGACACCGTCAATAAGACAAAGAGACCACCAACAGATTGGGAAAGGATCTTTACCTATCCTAAATCAGATAGGGGACTAATATCCAACATATATAAAGAACTCAAGAAGGTGGACTTCAGAAAATCAAACAACCCCATTAAAAAATGGGGCTCAGAACTGAACAAAGAATTCTCACCTGAGGAATACCGAATGGCAGAGAAGCACCTGAAAAAATGTTCAACATCCTTAATCATCACGGAAATGCAAATCAAAACAACCCTGAGATTCCACCTCACACCAGTCAGAATGTCTAAGATCAAAAATTCAGGTGACAGCAGATGCTGGCGAGGATGTGGAGAAAGAGGAACACTCCTCCATTGTTGGTGGGATTGCAGGCTTGTACAACCACTCTGGAAATCCGTCTGGTGGTTCCTCAGAAAATTGGACATAGTACTACCGGAGGATCCAGCAATACCTCTCCTGGGCATATATCCAGAAGATGCCCCAACTGGTAAGAAGGACACATGCTCCACTATGTTCATAGCAGCCTTATTTATAATAGCCAGAAGCTGGAAAGAACCCAGATGCCCCTCAACAGAGGAATGGATACAGAAAATGTGGTACATCTACACAATGGAGTACTACTCAGCTATTAAAAAGAATGAATTTATGAAATTCCTAGCCAAATGGATGGACCTGGAGGGCATCATCCTGAGTGAGGTAACACATTCACAAAGGAACTCACACAATATGTACTCACTGATAAGTGGATATTAGCCCAAAACCTAGGATACCCAAGATATAAGATACAATTTTCTAAATACATGAAACTCAAGAAAAATGAAGACTGAAGTGTGGACACTATGCCCCTCCTTAGAAGTGGGAACAAAACACCCTTGGAAGGAGTTACAGAGACAAAGTTTGGAGCTGAGATGAAAGGATGGACCATGTAGAGACTGCCTTATCTAGGGATCCACCCCATAATCAGCATCCAAACGCTGACACCATTGCATACACTAGCAAGATTTTATCGAAAGGACCCAGATGTAGCTGTCTCTTGTGAGACTATGCCGGGGCCTAGCAAACACAGAAGTGGATGCCCACAGTCAGCTAATGGATGGATTACAGGGCTCCCAATGGAGGAGCTAGAGAATGTACCCAAGGAGCTAAAGGGATCTGCAACCCTATAGGTGGATCAACATTATGAACTAACCAGTACCCCGGAGCTCTTGACTCTAGCTGCATATGTATCAAAAGATGGCCTAGTCGGCCATCACTGGAAAGAGAGGCCCATTGGACACACAAACTTTATATGCCCCAGAACAGGGGAACGCCAGGGCCAAAAAGGGGGAGTGGGCGGGTAGGGGAGAGGGGGTGGGTGGGTATGGGGGACTTTTGGTATAGCATTGGAAATGTAAATGAGCTAAATACCTAATAAAAAATGGAAAGAAAAAAAAATAAAATGCAGAAGAGGCTATTCTAAAAGGAACAAAGCATTCTCCACCCCCAGCCCCATGGAAGCTGGTCAGTGTAATCAAACTGCCACCTGCTTCTTTATGCCACTGAATCTCATGCTTAGTCACTCCATTGCTCAGGCCAAGATCAAAGGCCACTTCTTCCTTCTTCTTCATTCCCAACATTCAGCCCCAGTGAGTCTTTGCTATAGTTTAGGACAGATCCCAAACTTCTGTCACAGTAATCAAAGTCACCGTCATCTCACTCAGTACTGTGATGACCTTCACTGGTCAGCCTAATTCTATCACACACACACACACACACACACACACACAGAGCCTTATTCTTTCACGTGTGTGTGTGTGTGTGTGTGTGTGTGTGTGTGTGTGTGTGTGTAATATATATGGATCTGCATCATCTCAGGATGCACAAAGGTTTATTTGCCCCAGAGAGAAAAAAGACAGGGAATAAGAGACAAAGACAGGAGATAGAGAATGAAGTGAGAAGCAGAATGGACCAAGAAGGGAGAAGGGATAGGGATCTCTGTCCCAGGGGACAAAGGACTATCTAGATTGGAGATAGATGTTGACCATAGGGAAATGGCAGTTTATAAAGGTACAAGGGGAAACCCTGTGTTAGGATGAGGTGTTTAATTTTAACATATTAATTAGGTGAGCCAAGGGGGCTTTTGATTGCAGGGCTTAAATTGATAACAGGATCTTGGTGGTCATCCTCAGAGTTTGGAAGAAGCCAAATAAGGGAAGAAACCTTGGTGGCTAGCTTTAGGAATGTAATCCAACAGATTTTAGCAAGGCAGAGGGAATGGCAGGGAAGAGCAAGCCCAAGCCACATGATTGAGTTAGCTAGTCTTGCCACATCACCTCCAGTGGGATCTGTGTGACAAGTTCCAAAGACTGAGGTGATTGACCTCAAAAGGGGGAGGCATCCTGGAACCGGTTGTGGAACTCTTTGCTGGAGAAAAAATATTGAGCCGTAGTTCTCATGGCAATCTATCTGTTTTGTCTTCCCTTATTCCTTTTCTTATTTACATGTTCCTGGTAGCCTAGGCCAAAATCTTAAGTGAGAATAATAGGTAAGAAACCATCCCTAGAGATGGGGCCACTAACATGACCTTATCCCCAGGGAAACCAACACTTTACTTTCTAAATCATTAACAAAACTATTATGGTAGATAAAAAAATTTCTCAACAATAAAATTTTATATTGCTACATGTGTGTCATCAGAGGTGAGTTTTGGTATATGGTAAACAAAGCCTTAATTAGAAAGAACTAAAATAGTTTAAATTTCTGTATTGAAGATTTATAAAAAAAAAAATCAGGCATTAGATGTTGAATAATAATTAACCATGGGGCTGGAGAGTGAGTTCAGCAGTTAAGAGCACTGACCATTAAAGATTTATTAACTTGCTCCTGGAAATATACCACTAACCTTGGATAACAGCCCCCACTGAAAACATCCTTCTAGAATTGTTATATTTTGATGATTTATGATGATGTTACCTGTTCTGCTTGTGATCCACTGAATACATAGTTTCAGAGTTGTAATGCTTGGATGATTTTTTGTGCTTTATTGTGCCAAATGAATTTTGTTGGTATTTGTGATTGTTTCAGTAGGTATAGTTTCTAAGAGATGTAAAGTTGGTTTTTTTAATGTATAAAATCTCCTGCTTGAAAGCTGAAAAATGCACTCAGATTCAAACTACCTCTGTGTTTGTTTCTGTTTGTCACCACTGAATCCTTACCCACCTAGCTTAGAAGACCCTCATTCCAGGGACCCCCATACCCGACTGGGATGGCCCGTGGCATAGTGTCTTTTCAGCTGGTTCTTTGAGAAAATCAACAAGATAGACAAACCCTCATCCAAACTAACTAAATGACAGAGAGAATATCTAGTTAACAAAATCAGAAAAGAAAAAGGGAATATTACAACAGACCCTGAGGAAATCCAAAGAATTATTAGGTCATCCTTTAAAAACCTATACTCCACAAAACTGAAAAATCTAAAAGAAATGGATACTTTTCTCTCTCTCTCTCTCTCTCTCTCTATATATATATATATATATATATATATATATATATATATATATATATATACTACTTACCAAAGTTAAATCATGATCACATAAACAATTTAAATAGATTTATAATCTCTAAGGAAATCGAAGCATTCATCAAAAGTCTCCCAACCAAAAAGGCCCAGGGCCAGGTGGTTTTAGTGCATAATTATTGCAGACTTTCTAAGAAGAGCTAACACCAATACTCCTCAAATTATTCCACAAACTAGAAACAGAAAGAATACCTCCAAGTTCATTTTATGAGCTCACAGTTATCCACCTACCTAAACCACACTAAGACTCAACAAAGAAAGAAAAGTACAGACCAATTTCCCCCATGAACATTGATGGAAAAATAATAAACCCAAATCCAAAAAAAAAATCAAAAAAATCATCCACCATAATCAAGTATGCATTATCCCAGAGATAATGTGAGAATGGTTCAACATATTAAAATTAGTCAACATAATAGACTACATAAACATAAAGAAAAAAATCACATGATCATCTTATTAGATGTCAAAAAGGCCTTTGACAAAGCTCAACACCTCTTTATAATAAGAGTTTGGTGATATTAGGAACATAAGGGATATACCTATAACATAATACGAGTTATTTACACCAAGCGAGTAGCTCAAATTAAATAGAGAGAAAGTAAAAATTCCACTAAAATAAGAAATAAAACAAGATTGTTCACTTTCTTTATATCTATTCAATATACTTGAAGTTCTTGCTGGAGCAATACAACAACTTAAAGAAACCAAGGGGATACAACTTGGAAAGAAAGAAGTTAATGTATTTGTAGATGATATGATTATATACATAAGTGACCTCAAATTTCTGCTTGGGAACTCCTACAGCTAATAAACACCTTCAGTGAATTGCTGGATATAAGATTATCTCAGAAAATCAGTTGTTTTCTTATATACAAATGACAAACAGGCTGAGAAAGAAATCAGGGAAGTAACATCCTTCACAATAGCACAAATAATATAAAATATCTTCGGGTAACTCCAACCAATCAAGTGAAAGACATGTATGACAAAAACTTCAACCCTTTGAAGAAAGAAATTGAAGAAGATGTCAGAAGATGAAACGATCTACCATGCTCATGGATCAGTAGGATTAACATACTAAAAATGGCCATCCTACCAAAAGCAGTCTACATTTTCAATATAATCCCCATCAAAATTCCAACACAATTCTTTACAGAGCTTGAAAAAAAAAATACTCAACTCCATATGAAAAAAAACCAAACCAAACCACCACCAACAATAATAACAAACCAGGATAGCAAAAACAATCCTGTACAATAAAAGAACTTCCAGTGGTATCACCAACCTTTATTTCAAGCTCTATCACAAAGCAGTTGTAATAAAAACTATATGGTAATGGCATAAAAACAGACAGGTTGATCAATGGAATCAAATCGAAGTCTCAGAAGTAAACTCACATGCCTATGGTTACCTGATTTTTGATAAAGTCATAAACACACAATGAGAAAAGAAAGCATCTTCAACAAATGGTGCTGGTATAACTGAATATCAGAAAGCAGAAAAATGTAAATAGATCTACATCTATCACCCTGCACTAAACTCAAGTCCAAGTGAATTAAGGACTTCAACGTTAAACCAAACACACTGAACCTGATAGAAGAGAAAGTAGAAAGTAGCCTTGAATGTACCTATCTGAATGGCTAAGATAAAAAACAAAAGTGACAGCTTGTGCTGGTAAGTATGTGGAGCAAGGGGGAATATTCCTCTATTGCTGGTGGGACTGCAAACTTGTACAGCACAAACTTATACAGTGGTTCCTCAGTAAATTGGGAATTAATATACCCCAAGACCCAGCTATATCACTCTTGAGCATATAACCAAAAGACATTTCATCCTGCCTCAAGGACTTGCTCAGCTATATTCATTACAGCTTTATTCATAGTAGCCAGAAACTGGAAATAACCTAGATGTCCCTCAACTGAAGAATAGATAAAGAAAATGTAATACATTTACACAATAGAGTATTACTCAGCTACTAAGGAAAAAAAAATGACATCGTGAACTTTGCAGGGAAATGGGTGAGACTAGAAAACAAATCATCCCGAGTGAGATAACCCAGACTCAGAAAAACAAGCACAGTGTGCACTCACTTATAAGTGGATTTTAGTTGTTAAGTAAAGGATAATAATGCTACAATCCGTAGACCCAGAGAGAGGATGCAGCAAGGAAGGCCCTAGAGAGGATTAATGTATCTCCCTGGGAACGGAAAATGGAATAGATTCTGCAAGTGAATGGAAGCCAGGTGAGGATGGGAACACAGAAGGATCAGGATGGGGAAGGAGGAGTGAAGGGAGGAAGTACAGGGAGAGATGACTGGAATAGAAGGGCATTTTAGGGGTGATGTGGAACCTAGTGCCATGGAAACTTCATGGAACCTATGAAGGTGACCCTAGGGAAGTCTCCTAGTAGAGGATAATTCAGGACATGAACTGGTCATCCTCTGTAACCAGACAAGAGTCCCAAGAATAGGACTGGGACAGCAACCCAGTCATAAAACCTCCGGCTCTCACCTGTCCAACCTGAAAAACATGCTGGGGCAATGGTGGCTCACTGCAACTTGGGACTCAAGTCTAGAAAGAGCTTAAGCCAGACACTACCCAGATGGCCAGGATCTGTGTTGCGAACTGGGATTGAGGACAGAGGCGAGAAGGAAGACCCGGACTCAGCGATTAGGTTTTAACAGCTTATTTATTCATAAGTAGCAATAAACAAGTAGATGGCAAAATGGGATCACACTTGTTCACACACACACACACACACACACACACACACACACACACACACACGCACACACACACACACACACTTCACTAACCTCCAGTCTAGCCTGATGTCATAGCCTGGCTCAATGGCAGCGTGGCAGGTAAGGTTCGAGATGTGTTCTGCTTTCTGGTCTGGCTGGATCTGGGTCTGCTGTGCAGGTTCATCTGGTTAGTGGATTTGATCTCTCAGCATGACCACATCTCTGTAGGACTCCAGGAGCGAGTGAGTCGCGGTGCCAGACTGGGGTTTTTAGCCAATCATAATTAAAGCATTCACACATTACTTCAACTTTATCTTACACACACACACACACACACACACACACACACACACACACGGCTTGGTTTTCATGGTTTTCTTTACCTTGTTCCTTACATTCCATCCCCTGGAGCTTCTGGGAACCAGCTACAGGTCTGGGTATTCCCAAAGGCCCCACAAGGCTTGCAAAGTGGAAATTATATACAGTGTGTAACCTATTTTTGTGGTAATGCATTCCATTGGAAGATGCACTCTTTTAATATTGGTTTCAATGTTGTCCTCAGGCAGTAAGCCTGTAGGAGTTCCAGTTTGTGTGATTTTGTGGGGTCATTCACACACCAATTTCCTTCCAACATTTTGTATGTGGAGTCAGGTGCACACTCCAACATGTTTTAACGTGAGGTACCAGAAGTGGCTCCCTTTGCTAATATAGCAGGCCATGAGGCTGCTCAATAAGCTTTGGGTTGCCTTGATGGGGTTGGGGTGCATCTTCCAGGATTCAGGGTTATGATAACAAAAGTGCTAAAACAAGGTTTTATCATCCATATCAGGACTCAATTCACATACAGCATAGAGTCATAAACAAAATATGCAATTTTGGTTCAAATAGCTTATTTCTAGTTAATTGATCAAACAAAATGATGATACATTATCAAATAATATTTTCCTAAGAAATGTGTTAGCTCTTGCCACACTGCTGAGTTCATATCTCCATCTGGAGCCCTTGCCTCTTGACCTCCCGAGCGAGGGCCTTCTTTTTGGCATATGTTCCATATTTGCTTCTAAAACATAATGAAGATACTTTTAATAACATAAAGAAGATGATCAGAAATATGAGGAAACAAAATGTTTCTTTAACCCAGTGCCACCACGAGTACATCGGGTGTATACAAATTCTAGGCATGCTAGCCTGCCGATGGTATCCCACCAGGCCACATTTAGTTATCTCCTTGTTCCAATTTTTATTGATTATGGTGTGTTGGCTTCCAGTACTCCAACCAATTTATGTACTTCACTCTGAGTATTACCCATGTTGATGCTTCTTTCCTAATTTTGGCATCTAATGATGCGAATTGTCTTTCATTGTATGTCATGATTTCTAAGATCTTGGTCATTTTTGAACAAAGTTGTTATAATGATCTTGTTCTAGTTCAAAATCGAAAAGACCATCAGAGTCAAAGTAATGTTTTTCCTCCACGTTCAACTTAGTCATGATTGTTGTATTATCCACTGTGGCCTATGAGCAGTTCATCATCAGGTAGCATCTGCCAGTTAAGTTGAAATATGCTTCGGAAGTGTTCATGAATGACTCATTTAGCCATCTGCATGTGACTATTTTTGGTGTGGTTGTGCATAATATAAGGTCATAGTTCCCCATATCTTGTATTATGGTTGTTGATCTCGACATTGTGAATGTTGTGTGCTGACTTGGTAATGTGTAAGACTTACCCAGGTGGTACTGGTTTTGAAGGCATGAAAGGGTCATGCAGAGCAGCTGAGGCTCAGCACTGTGAGAGGCCATGGAAGGCCATTGGTGAAGGTGCAGCCTCTCTTGCAATTGATGGCCCAGAACTGAAAGGGTCATGCAGTGTTTTGAAGATGCCAATACCATGAGATGACTACCAAGATCAGCAGCAACAGTACAGGCAGCTGGAGCCTAGAAGATAATGTGTGTGCTACAAAGGACAGGGCTGGAGAAGTGACCCAAGCCCTTGGAGGAGCCCAAAAGATCGTGAGTTGGATCCCAGACATTGGACAGTTGGAGTTTAATTTTTGCTTTTGATTGTGACTGTGTGTTGCACCCACCTCGGCCAGCAAAGAAGATGCAACATGGTCGGATTCTTCTCAACAGCCTTTATTGCAGGAACGCCTCGATGCTGCTACGGGGACCCCGGGAATCCAGGGAGGACTGCTTATATACACCCCAGCACTGGGGAGGGCTATGTGTCCTCCTGGGATTGGTCAGCCTGTTGACACTTCATTGCATGAACCCCCTCCAGAGGGGTTGGCACCAATCTCAAGTTAATGCCTGTGCAGTGGTGTTGTTTACTACACAGGCACACCAGAAACTGGCGCCATCTTCGAGTTGGCTTCCTACATCTCCCCCTTTTTTGTTTAATAATATGATGCTGGACTAAGTCTGGGCAAATCTGTTCATCGGCCATGGCTCCTGTCTTAGGTCGATCCTCTAGTGTCACAGCCTTACCCGTCCTGCCCATTCCTTAAAAAATGAGAAGGCATTGGTGATCTAGGAGGTGAAGTCCCCCAAGGTGACGGAGTCCAGTCGAGTACCGTTGAGTTTGGCAATCTGGAGAAGCAGCTTTCTGGACAACTGCTCCACTTTAGCCGACCAATTTCCTTTAAGGTACTCAGATAAGAGGCAACTCTGTTCAAGAGACTGAGAGAAATTAGTTTGTAGAGGGGAAATATACAAACCTTTAAGAGACGAGACACAGGACATTTGGACAACTTTATACAATGCTTCAACCTGTTCTTGAACTAAGTCTATTCTTTGATTAGCAATCAATAAACCTGATGCCAGATGGGGATTAAACTCTTCTTGTGTAGTCAATGCAGTAGCTGTTTGTTCTACTATATTATTTACAGCTTCAGCAGTTTGTACTTGATTGGTCATAGCTATAGCCACAGTAGTAGCTGCCACAGCAGATGCAACAATGGCTGTAATAATGGTGGCTGTAATGCCAAAATCTCTCTTATGTCTTATTAGATTAAAAATGGGAAAGGTTTCTGGATCTGCCTCCACTGGTATAGGCACAAAGGTGGGAAGTTTCACAACAATGGCAGTATTATTTTTACCCTGCAAACATTCTGCTAAAAAACATTGCCTACTAGAACTATTATAATCTAGCAAGCTATTGCTAACATTATGGCTAATAAGAAAAAAAATGGTGATCTCACACACACTGGAGCTGCAGCATGAGAATCATTAGCAAGCAATTTCTGAAAAACAATATTAGTTAAATTGGGTCCAGGATTTCTAACAGCAGAAATATTATACAACTCAAATTTTTCTCCTAATAATCTAGCAAAGGGGGTTAAGGAAGTAAAGGCTCCCTACTCATTGGATAACAGCCATTGGTACCATGGCCAATGGTTTCTTTTTCCTGTAGTATTCTTTTTCCAATCAAAATGTACCCTTTCGAGAGGGGGGTAGAATTCAAAACCTGGTAAAATCTGTTTCTGTCTATCATTGGGACTTTGACAACGTGTAAAGTCTGGTGGGAACTCTTGGTAAGGGGGACAAGTTGGGAGTACTTTACGCAGTGTAGAACTGGATCCTGTAAGATTATTAGACTAAGAAGGAACTGTGCAATTATGGAACATAATTAAGGTACATGAAGTGGAGAAGAATACAGGGAAAACTGAGGAATTGCTATGAACTGGCATAGGAACGGGCCATGTTCTAGCTATGGCCCATAGAGGGACAGCATCACTCGGTATCACGAGCTTCAGGATTATCAGGAACCACAGCATCTTCTTTATCTCTTGTCTCAGCCGGGGGAAGCAATTTTTGTGTCAGCCTTTCTGGTACCCAAATCGGATGTTCTTTATCCGGTGGAAAAACACAAACAGCTCTCCTAGATCTCGAAATAACGGAATCTGGGCCATACCATTTACCAGTTTGGACATCCTTCCATTTAACATTTACCAAGGGCATAGCTGTATCAGGGTCTCCAAAAATTCTAGTAGCTGCCTCAACAAGGTGTGCTACAAAATCTGAAAATGGCTCTGTGGGACCCTGCAAGATTTTCGTAAGATTGCCTGAGACTGCGCCTTTGTTTGGCAATGCCTTCCAGGCTTTGGTAGCTACCTCATTTATTTGGGCATAGACTGCTTCAGGATAATTTGTCTGATCTAATGCAAAGCGCCCCAGACCCAGGAGCATATCTGCATCCCAATGTCTCTGGGGATCTTGTCCTGTGGCTAAATTTGCTGCTGCCTGACTGTTTGCATATTCATAGGACAAGGACCTCCAGTCTAAATACTGTCTGGACGACAAACAAGCCCAAGTAATATTATTCCAGTCCCCCGGGGTGAGGCAATATCTAGCAAGCACCTCGACCTGTGCAACTACAAAAGCTGCACTCACCCCGTAGGTACGGACTGACTCAGCCAGTTGCTTGATGGTTTTAAAATCTATTGGCTCATGATACCGTTGTCCCTGGCCATCTAAGAAGACAGGGAAAGTCAGTCCAACTTCCTTCCAAACCTCTGGGCAAAATGAGGTACCTTGTTTACCAGCTTTTATGGATTCCTTTTTTCCTGTATACTCAGGGTTAAAAGGTGGAGCGGTCGGCACTTTCGATTTTACTCTTTTGCCAGCCGACCCTCCCTTTTTTTTTTTTTTAAAGGATTGGTTTTGTATGACCAATCTGGATCATACCTATCCCTCTCATACCGAGCTGCCCCTTCTTCTAGGTCAGCTTCTTCATCTTTACTAAGCTCCGAGCCACTGGAATCAGAACTTGATAGACTTAGCGATAAGTCTTTTAAAGAGGGATATATTTTTGCTACTTCCTTTTCCTTATCATTATTTTCTTTTCCTTTTGTAGTTGCCTTTTCTCCCTTTTCCTTTTTCTCTTTTTTGTCCCGTTTCCTTCTTTTGCTCATACATTCCTTATCTTCCTCTGACATGCTTTCTTGTTGTTCTGTAAGAATTTTCTGACCTGCCTTAACTGCGTCTATCAAACAAAAGCAGAGGCCAGAAATTACAAAAAAACGAAACAACAAGGATAAAAGCTACCCACACTGGGTCCACGGGCGAGAAAAACATATCCCTTCTTTTAACCGGGGACCAATTAGGGAGACTTACCAGTACTGCCGTTCCCTGACTGAAAAGTTCTGAATCCTCGAGGTCATTGTTCTCTGGTCCCCGTAAGGGCCACCAGTTGTTGCGCCCACCTCGGCTGGCAAGGAAGATGCAACACGGTCGGATTCTTCTCAACAGCCTTTATTGCAGGAACGCCTTGATGCTGCTACGGGGACCACGGGCACACAGGGAGGACTGCTTATATACACCCCAGCACTGGGGAGGGCTATGTGTCCTCCTGGGATTGGTCGGCCTGTCGACACTTCATTAGCATGAACCCGCTCTTAATGCCTGTGCAGTGGTGTTGTTTACTACACCGGCACACTGGAAATTGGCACCATCTTCGAGTTGGCTTCCTACAACTGTGCCCTGATATTTTTTCCCTCTTGAAGGAAGAAACTATTTTAGTGGATCCCACAGATAAGAGATTTTTAATTATAAAAGACTTTGGATTTTAAAAGATATTGGATATTTTAAAAGAATTGAACTTTTTTTTTTTTTTTTTTTGGTTTTTTTTTGAGATAGGGTTTTTCTGTGTAGCCCTGGCTGTCCTGGAACTCACTCTGTAGACTAGGCTGGCCTCGAACTCAGCAATCCACCTGCCTCTGCCTCCCAAGTGCTGGGATTAAAGGCATGCGCCACCACGCCTGGCAGATTGAACTTTTAATATGTAAAGACTGTGGGACTTTTAAAGTTATTTAGATCTTGGGGATGAATAAGAAAGTAAGGGTTGAGACTTACTAGTGATGAGTTTCTGTGTCAAGTTGACAAGGGGTCAATTGTACTGGCTAGTTTTGTGTCAACTTGACACAGCTGGAGTTATCACAGAGAAAGGAGTTTCATTTGGGGAAGTGCCTCCATGTGATCCAGCTGTGGGGCATTTTCTCAATTATTGATCAAGGGGGAAGGGCCCCTTGAGGGTGGGACCATCCCTGGGCTGGTAGTCTTGGGTTCTTTAAGAGATCAGGCTGAGCAAGCCAGGAGAAGCAAGCCAGTAAGAACATCCCTCCATGGCCTCTGCATCAGCTCTTGATTTCTGACCTGCTTGAGTTCCAGTCCTGCATCCTTTGGTGATGAACAGCAGTATGGAAGTGTAAGCCAAATAAACCCTTTCCTCCCCAACTGCTTCTTGGTCATGATGTTTGTGCAGGAATAGAAACCCTGACTAAGACAGGGTCTTTCTTTCTAGTCCTGTTGTAAAAGGGTTATCTAATTCTCTCTCTCTACTCTGCCAGATTACTTTTATACATTTGGCACATAATTAAGTTACGGTTCTGAGTTATAAGGTTCCTTGTTCTATTATATTCCTGTTTATATTGTTCCCTAAATACTTGCCTGTCTTTATTCATGGTGTTTACCATGATGTGGAGTAGATCTATGCTTCTTTATAGTGCGTGGAGTGCCTGGGCTGTTTTCTTGTTAATTTTCTGAATATTATAGATTTCTGCCTTGATGGGAGCAACTACTGCTTCTGCTACTCCTCCTCCCATCAAGCCTCCTAATAATGCTTTGGCCACGAAAGCTCCTACAGCTAGTGCATTTAGGGGTCTTCTGCTGAATTTGTTTGGGCTGCTGCATTGATAGGATTTAGTGTCTATTTCTCTCATTATAACTTAGGAGGTTTAAAGGCTGGGAATGAGATGGAAATCTGGATCTTCCTGATTCTAGGAGTCAATATTATTTCTACTAGTAGGGTTGTGTCCGGTATACAAATGGGGCTTCTTTGACTGAAGGTGGCCCAGTTGGTGGATTTAACCATCCGGATGGGTAATGTGCTGTCATGAATCTTATGCTGGTGTTATTAATACCTGCATAGTCTGTTGTAATGTTGAGTCTTCCTCTGTCTACCAAGCAAGGATTATTGTGTGAGTGGTCTGATTTGTGGCAGTCTTGTAGTGACATGGGTAAGTCTTATCTTATCTCAGTTGTCTGAGTCTGTCAGCATAGGGCTTGCTTTTGGCTTCTGTGCTGTCCAATCTGACATTTGGCAGTCTTGATGTTGGGTGTGCTGTAATATGTAGCTAAAATAATATGGTAAGCCTGAATGGTATATGGTTCTGGCATTGTTATGTTTGATTCCCCAAGTTTTCTACCATTGCTAGTGCTTTCTGGTGCCTTGATGTGGTATTTGAGTGTTAGGCTGCTGAGGTTATACCAACCACTGGTATATTTGTTGCTGTTAAATTGGGTTTCCCATATCAAATGTTATTAAATCCTGTGTAGTTAAAACTAGGGATTGTTATGCTGTGCATCCATAGAGTACCTGCCTGGGGTGCTGCCCCAAACTTTGTGGATCCGTTCCTTTCTGGGAAATTAATTGTAGTAATGTTTCCTATTGTATCCCATGGTATCGGGAAACCCATTCGTGTGCAGTTTACTTCTGTGTTACAGATGTACCTGACTGTTTTAAATTCTTCCTTCTTATCACATATAGTCATATAGTGATGTTGATTGTAGTGGGTAACATTTTGTAATAATAATATAAGGTATGTTCCTACTGGATTGACATTTATGGTTTCCTTCTTGAGTCTGAATGTGTTAGGTAAGTTTTCTCCTGTTATGGATACATTTCTCCTTATCATTGGTAGTCCTCCCCCCCCCAAAAATGGGTATCGGTTTCTTTATATATCTCCATACTTCCTTTATTTGTACTATTCCTGTGATGCTAGCTCCTAGATCCCAGAGTGCCATGAGTGAAGTATACTCATAACCTCTAGCCTCCTTAAATAATGGTAGGTATGCTGCCCTTTTTCCTTTGAGTGTAGTGTGTGTAACATATGCCTCGTGTATGTGAAGTCCTACTTCTCATTCTGATTTCCCATGCTTGGTTAGTATTTTATGCCTTTCTTCCTCTGGTATTGTGGACCAAGAGTTTCTGCTGCTGAAGCAGTTCCAGGCAATGCCTGGCATTCTGTTGGTGTCTTTTTCTACATTCCATTCTGACATCCATGAATACCCCTGAGCTACCAAAAAGCATTCACGTGTTGCCTTCAGCATTGTGCATAAGGGTGTTGGTATTATTTCATGTAATGTCATCTGCCATGGTTGTGGCATATAGGATGTTGGTTAGTACTAGTGGTTGTCTCTAATGTTCTATCTCCAAGGCTGATAACCAATCCTCCCAAGTGGGCCATTGTGTTTCTATTCTGGTGGCCCATCTTAAGTCGAGGTAATAGATTAGCTTGCAGAACCAGGGTCGGTTCAGGAAGCCTGCTACACAGAGCCAATTTGTCTGGTTCCATATCTTCTGGAGTTCTGGGTACAGGTCATATACCTCCCTGAGGCACCTATTTCCCCATGGTTTAGGTAGAGGTGGTATGCCACTCTTGAGTGGGTAAGGAATGGCAAATTCTGTATGTTGGGTCCCATTCATATTTGGACCAGGTTTACATGGGTTTGGTGGTATTGTAGGTGTAGGTGAGGAAGTTCTTCTTCCTCTTCCTCTCCAGGCTCATAGTCATAATCATATACTTGTTCTTCTCACGTTAATGTTGTGAGGTTGAACCACCTGCCATCTGCTTCACCTTCTAACCCTGTGTGTATCAGAGTACTTGTATATAATTTAGGAAAGGTTGAATTTATAGCTAAATCACAATCGAATGTAGAATCTGTCTCTATTCCTATGGTGGTTGTTTTGTAGACTCCTTTAACATTAAGTGTGTTCTGTCTTACCTTGGATGGTCTATACCAATAGTTATTAAAGGTTGCTCTAATGCTAGAGGCATTGAACCACACCTCATTTAAGTGAATTTTGTGGGATTCTGTTCATATATATTTGTGTTATAACCATCTTTTTGATCTAGCATATAATTTTTGTTATGGTGGTATGGTGCTACCTGTTGTCTGAAGTGTTTGCAGCCCTGGTACCAGTGATAATTTAAACAGTAAGCATACTTGGTCCAGAAGCTGTGTATTTTTAGTTGGTATGTTGCCCATATCATATCATCTGTCTTCATCAGGGATTTTGTATAGTATTTCTAGAACTTTAGGTCTATAGACAGGCTATTGTATTTGTGGTTTGGGGGTGATAGTAGGCATACTAGTGTTCCCATTGCTGTTGCCAGCGACACCACATATACTAATTTCAGGTAATGTAACACAGAGCTCGTCAAGTATAGCCAATGGGTGCCACATGGTTAGGATCATGCATAGCACTACTCCTCCAACTGTGCCAAAAAGCGAATAGCCAATAATCCACTAATAAGTGAGAATAGGGTTAGTAATAACAACAATGTTATCATAACTTCGGGTCCTATTGTTACCCAACCGCCAACCACACAGCATTTTCAATTTTTTCTTGCCACAGTATTTAGCCAGAAAATGATATAGTTGGCTATTAAGATAATAGTAGTATGATTATTGTGTATTTGGTCACAGAAGTGCACACCAAGGTCCACCACTGGAACAATTCCCAGAAAAACAATAAGGATCACTGTGTATATCAGTGCTCTCTCTCACACACACATTCACACATTGCCTGTTAGTGTGATGTCAAGTCTTCCACTTTTGTTAGTTGCAGTCCTCCCTTGCTGTCTGTGGTACACACAGTGTTTCCAGTGCCAAGCCCTATGATTTCTGTCTGGGTTAGTTTATCCTTGTGCCTGCATTGCAAGCATGGGGTTTGATTATATTTCTGATTTTTTCATCTGGATAATTTATATTTGTCTGTGTGCTGAGGACTTCCTCAATTGAAGATTGTCTGTTGGTTGTAGGCCTGCTATTTAGTTCAAAGGTAGCATTGGCCAGAGCTTCTGAAAGTGGTCTATCTTTATGTGATATTAATTTTACTTTAAGTAATCCATTGAATCTTTAAGTACTGCCTGCTGCTGTTGGGTTATAGGCCAGGTGGAATTCTCACATTATGTCAAGATTTTTTGCCAGTCTCTGTATAATTTTACCTGTAAAGTGGGTTCCTTGATCGCTTTGTATCAGGCAGGGAATACCATAGGTTGAAATCCATGACCACAATGTAAATATTGTTAGTTTTAGGTCTGGTTTGGGTCCTGATCTGGCCATACCTAATCCTGTGCAGACATCTACTATTGTGCATGCATACTGTTTCTTAAACTCATTTAATGGTCCTTGTGCAATCAATTTGGAGTGTGTGATTAAAATGTAGTCTATGAGTGCCTATTCCATGGTAATTATGTTTAAATCTAGTTTTGGTTGCAGGGCATCCTTTACATTTCTGTATGGCATTATTAGTTTTATTCCATGTTATGGCTATGTTCCTTTGAGTGAACCATTGATATGTTGCATGGCTTCCTGCATGTCCGAGGAATTTTTTGTATTTATTTTATTTCCTCTCTTGTAATCTCTGCCTGTATGGGGGGAGTCACTCTCGTCCATTTCCTCTTAATTTTAAGTTTTGTAGGTCCTGTCTGTTTGCTTTGGTAATGTGCCTTAAGTTTTATTGCCATACTTTTTAATCTATCTGCTTCATTAATATATTTGGTTTGTAGGTCATCTTCGTTATACCTTAATTCTTATGTCTTTACTGACTTGAGCTATCTCCATCCAAACTTTTTTAGAACATAAGTCTTTTCCATCCCGTTCATCTCCATTTTCCTGACCAAATTGCTATTCCATTGGTCACACAAGAGTCTGTGAAAAGGTCTAAGTCCTTTTCATCCTTGCGGGACTGTCTGGCTGCCAATAGGGCTGCTATCACTTCTGCATGTTGTGCTGGTTTGCTCTTTCCTTCCTCTATTAGTACCATTCTGTCTTCTGGCCTGAAACATCTGCTTTTCAGAACACCATGTTGCTTTTAGTGGTGGCTGAGCTGTAAGTAAAACAGGCGGTAACCTGTGAGGGAGAGTACTGACTTGACCCCATGTTCCTGTTTCTGGGGAGGAGAGGTGTCAAGTGTGATTGATACCTAGCTTTTGTTAATTGATGCCAGTATGACACCATTGGTACCGTCCCCTGTGCAGTCAGGTTTGCTCCTTGAAGAAACTCTGAGAGGTACCATTTCCATTGTAATACCTTTCTTTCCACTGGCAGCCCTGCCCATGCCTCTCTTGGTATCTTTACCCACTCTCAAATGGGTATGGTGGATCTGAGTACCATCAGTTTCCTTCTAAGGATACTGTGGCACTTCATAGGCAGTCCATGTTGTTTTTTTTTTTCAGAGTGAATACTTGGCATCTGACCAAGGGAAGTGTTTGCAATAAAAGCCAACTGGTTTAATCTGTGGTTGTTTAACAAATATATTCTAATGCTATATTCCCTTATGAAGAGGATATCTATTATCACTGTGCTATCTGCATTGATATAAATTAAATTACTAAATTTCCCTATATATTCTAATATAATTTTTACTGCTCTCCCTGGGGTAGTCCCCAGGTGAAGTCAGATGCTTTTTTTCACTATACTGTGTAATGATAGGAGCAACAATTGCAGGCATGGTATATGTTGCCTCCAATACCCAAATAGACCTATTAAATGCTGGGCTTCTGTCTTATTCTGAGGTCTTGGTAAGTTTCTTAATTTGTTAATTACTTATGGGGGAACAAATGGTCCTCCAGTTGACCAATGTAGTCCGAGGAATTTAACTTCCTCTGCTGGTCCCTTTAATTTGTCTTTATTAATGGTTCATCCTTCATTTGTTAGGTGTGTAATTAAGTCTGCTACTGTTTTATGTAGTATTTGTTTGTCATTTGCTATCAATAAGAGATCATCTACATATGAAAAGATTCTTACTTCTTGTGGTGTGTGGAATGAATCTAAAGCCCAACTCAAAGCATTGTGTGCTATAATTGGGTGGTTTTTGTACTCTAGTAAATTGGTATTGTTTTCCTTCCCATGAGAATGTGGTGATTTTCCTAGAGTTGAGAAATAGGGGAATACCAAAGAACATGTCTGTTAGGTCTATGGTGGCTAACCATTTGGGAGCTGCCTGTCTGATTCACAGGAATATCTGTATCTGGCAATTGTCCAGGCATCTGCTCTGATAGGTTATTTATGTTCCTGTAGTCTACTGTAAATCTCCATTTGCCATTTGGTTTCTTTATTAGTCAAATGGGGCTGGTTCTATAATACCTTCTTTTAATAATGTTTGTATGGTGTCTTTTACTTCCTTCATCCCTTTTATGGGGTATTGGGGTGTGAAGGAGAGTAGTATTTTAGGTAGTTCTATCTGTGGAATTTTGACTGTAGCCAGTAGTATATTTGGTATCCTTTTATAATTCAAAAATTTTGGAAATAATTTGTGTATTGTGGGTAGTCCAGTGATAATTTCTGGGGCACTGCACAGAGCAAAATCTAGCTCATAGTTCTTATCATATACTTGTAATATCAGTCAAGTTATAGGGGTTCTGACTTTGCCTCCAACTCCCTCTACTTCTATGTAGCCTTTGATCTTGCCTGTATTCAGGATCTGTCCTTCATCTAGTCTGTATACATTAATCTCAATGCCCATGTCTAACAGCCATTTAACCACTTTGATGGTGCCATCGGGTTGTATAATGGGTAGTGCTGTTCTGGGTTTTAGATGTTGTGTCCCTGAGGTTGAAAGGAATGGCCGTGTCCTTTCAGGTTGTTCCTGTTCCTAGGTCTTGCCTCCTATGTTTGGCCTTTGGTTGTTGAATCCTAGGTTTGGGGTCCTGGACTGTTGGGCCACCTTTGCTCTAAAAAAAGGCCTGTGAGGAGTTTGCTCAAACAAGATCTGGATTTTCCACCACGTTACTAATATTGCGTATCTCTTGGTCTGATAACGTTGTTGTATTTGCTCCCTTTCCCCACAGTTTTACTGTGTAGGATGCATCCTTCATGACATTTTGGGCATAATCTCTTCTATGTTTGTTCAGTTCCTGTGGGGTATATGCTATGGTTTCCATTATCACCTCCGTGGGACTGGCATGTCCGGAACCTCTTACTGGCATCTGAAACCAGGACACCGTTACTGGTAGTGACTATAGTCTTCGTGAGTATACAGAGTACTTCTTTTTTTTTTTTTTTTTTTTTACATATTTTTTTTAATTGGGTATTTATTTCAATTACATTTCCAATGCTATCCCAAGAGTCCCCCATACCCTCCCTCCCACTCCCCTACCCACCCACTCCTACTTCTTGGCCCTGGAATTCTCCTGTACTGAGGCATATAAAGTTTGCACGACCAATGGGCCTCTCTTTCCACTGATGGCCGACTAGGCCATCTTCTGATTCATATGCAGCTAGAGACATGAGCTCCAGGAGGGGGGTATTGGTTAGTTCATGTTGTTGTTCTACCTATAGGATTGCAGATCCCTTCAGCTCTTTGAGTACTTTCCCTAGCTCCTCCATTGGGAGCCCTGTGATCCATCCAATGGCTGACTGTGAGCATCCACTTCTGTGTTTGCTAGGCCCCGGCATAGTCTCACAAGAGACAGCCATATCTGGGTCCTTTTAGCAAAATCTTGCTGGTGTATGCAATGGTGTCCGCGTTTGGAAGCTGATTATGGGATGGATCCCCGGGTATGGCAGTCTCTAGATGGTCCATCCTTTCCTCTCAGCTCCAAACTTTGTCTCTGTAACTTACTTCCATGGGTGTTTTGATCCTAATTCTAAGAAGGGGCAAAGTGTCCACACTTTGGTCTTCGTTCTTCTTGAGTTTCATGTGTTTTACAAATTGTATCTTGTATCTTGGGTATTCTAAGTTTCTGGGCTAATATCCACTTATCAGTGAGTACATATCATGTGAGTTCTTTTGTGATTGGGTTACCTTACTCAGGGTGATGCCCTCCAGGTCCATCCATTTGCCTAGGAATTTCATAAATTCATTCTATTTAATAGCTGAGTAGTACTCCATTGTAAATGTACCACAATTTCTGTATCCATTCCTCTGTTGAGGGACATCTGGGTTCTTTCCAGCTTCTGGCTATTATAAACAACGCTGCTATGAACATAGTGGAGCATGTGTCCTTCTTACCGGTTAGGACATCTTCTGGATATATGCTCAGGAGAGGTATTGTGGGATCCTCGTGTAGTACTATGTCCAGTTTTCTGAGGAACCGCCAGACTGATTTCTATAGTGGTTGTACAAGCTTACAATCACACCAACAATGGAGGAGTGTTCCTCTTTCTCCACATCCTTGCCAGTATCTGCTGTCACCTGAATCTTTTATCTTACTGATTCTAACTGGTGTGAGGTGGAATCTCAGGGTTTCTTCGATTTGCATTTCCCTGATGATTAAGGATGCTGAACATTTTTTTCAGGTGCTTCTCTGCCATTCGGTATTCCCCAGGTGAGAATTCTTTGTTTAGTTCTGAGCTACATTTTTTAATGGGATTATTTGATTTTCTGGAGTCCACCTTCTTGAGTTCTTTTTATATATTGGATATTAGTCCCCTATCTGATTTAGGATAGGTAAAGATCCTTTCCCAATCTGTTGGTGGCCTTTTTGTCTTATTGACAGTGTCTTTTCTCTTACAGAAGCTTTGCAATTTTATGAGGTCTCATTTGTCTATTTTTGATCTTACAGCACAAGACATTGCTATTCTATTCAGGAAATTTTCCCCTGTGCCCATATCTTTGAAGCTTTTCCCCACTTTGCCCTCTATAAGTTTCACTGTCTCTGGTTTTATGTGGAGTTCCTTGATCCACTTAGATTTGACCTTAGTACAAGAAGATAGGAATGGATCAATTCGCATTCTTCTACATGATAACCACCAGTTGTGCCAGCACCATATGTTGAAAATGCTTTTTACCACTGGATGGTTTTTGCTCCCTTGTCAAAGGTCAAGTGACCATAGGTGTGTGGGTTCATTTCTGGGTCTTCAATTCTATTCCATTGTTCTACTTGTCTTTTTCTATACCAGCACCATGCACTTTTTTTTGTTTGTTTGTTTTTGTTTTTGTTTTGTTTTGTTTTTATCACAATTGCTCTGTAGTACAGCTTTAGGTCAGGCATGGGGATTCCACCAGAGGTTCTTTTATCATTGAGAAGAGTTTTTGCTATCCTAGGTTTTTTGTTATTCCAGATGAATTTGCAAATTGCCCTTTCTAATTCATTGAAGAATTAAGTTTGAATTTTGATAGGGATTGCATTGAATCTGTAGATTGCTTTTGGCAAGATAGCCATTTTTACTAAATTGATCTTGCCAATCCATGAGCATGGGAGATCTTTCCATCTTCTGAGATCTTCAATTTCTTTCTTCAGAGAATTGAAAGTTCTTATCATATAGATCTTTCACTTTCTTAGTTAGAGTCATGCCAAGGTATTTTATTTTATTTGTGATTATTGTGAAGGGTGTTGTTTCCCTAATTTCTTTCTCAGCCTCTTTATCCTTTGTGTACAGAAAGGCCATTGACTTGTTTGAGTTAATTTTATATCCAGCTACTTAACTGAACCTGTTTATCAGGTTTAGGAGTTCTCTGGTGGAATTTTTAGGGTCACTTATATATACTATCATATCACCTGCAAAAAGTGATATTTTGACTTCTTCCTTTCCAATATGTATCCCCTTGATCTCCTTTTGTTGTCAAATTGCTCTGGCTAGGACTTCAAGTACAATGTTGAGTAGGTAGGGAGAAAGTGGGCAGCCTTGTCCAGTCCCTGATTTTAGTAGGATTGCCTCCAGCTTCTCACCATTTACTTTGATGTTGGCTACTGGTTTGCTGTAGATTGCTTTTATCATGTTTAGCCTTGAATTCCTGATCTTTCCAAGCCTTTTATCATGAATGGGTGTTGGATTTTGTCAAATGCTTTTTCTGCATCTAACGAGATGATCATATGGTTTTTGTCTTTGAGTTTGTTTATATAGTGGATTACATTGATGGATTTCCGTATATTGAACCATTCCTGCATCCCTGGGATGAAACCTACTTGGTCAGGATGGATGATTGTTTTGCTGTGTTCTTGGATTCTGTAAGCGAGAATTTTATTGAGTATTTCTGCCTCGATATTCATAAGGGAAATTGGTCTGAAGTTCTCTTTGTTGGGTCTTTCTGTGGTTTAGGTATCAGAGTAATTGTGGCTTCATAAAATGAATTAGGTAGAGTACCTTCTGCTTCTATTTTATGGAATAGTTTGTCCAGAACTGGAATTAGATCTTCTTTGAAGATCAGATAGAACTCTGCACTAAACCCATCTTGTCCTGGGCTTTTTTTTTTTTTTTTTTTTTTTTTGGTTGGGAGACTATTAATGACTGCTTCTATTTCTTTAGGGGATATGGGACAGTTTAGATCATTAATTTGATCCTGATTTAACTTTGGTACCTGGTATCTATATAGAAATTTGTCCATTTCATCCACGTTTTCCTGTTCTGTTGAGTATAGCCTTTTGTAGAAGGATCTGATGGTGTTTTGGATGTCTTCAGGATCTGTGGTTATGTCTCCCTTTTCATTTCTGATTTTGTTAATTAGGATGCTGTCTCTGTTCCCTCTAGTGAGTCTGGCTAAGTGTTTATCTATCTTGTTGATTTTCTCAAAGAACCAGCTCCTCATTTGTTTGATTCTTTGAATACTTCTTCTTGTTTCCACTTGGTTGATTTCGCCCCTGAGTTTGATTATTCCCTGCTATCTACTCTTCTTGGGAGAATTTGCTTCCTTTTGTTCTAGAGCTTTTAGGTGTGTTGTCAAGCTGCTAGTGTGTGCTCTCTCTAGTTTATTTTTGGAGGCACTCAGAGCTATGAGTTTCCCTCTGAGAAATGTTTTCATTGTGTCTCATAAGTTTGGGTATGTTGTGGCTTCATTTTCATTAAACTTGAAAAAGTCTTTAACTTCTTTCTTTATTCCTTCCTCAACCAAGGTATCATTGAGAGGAGTTCTGTTCCGTTTCCAAGTGAATGTTGGCTTTCTATTATTTATGTTGTTATTGAAGATCAGCCTTAGTCCATAGTGATCTGATAGGATGCATGGGAAAATTTCAATATTTTTGTATCTGTTGAGGCTTGTTTTGTGTTCAATTATGTGGTCAATTTTGGAAAAGGTACCATGAGATGCTGAGAAGAAGGTATATCCTTTTGTTTTGGATAAAATGTTCTGTAGATATCTGTTAAATCCATTTGTTTTATAACTTCTGTTAGTTTCACTCTGTCTGTGTTTAGTTTCTGTTTCCATGATCTGTCCATTGATGAAAGTGTTGTGTTGAAATCTCCCACTATTATTGTGTGAGGTGCAATGTGTGCTTTGAGCTTTACTAAAGTGTCTTTAATGAATGTGGCTGCCCTTGCATTTGGAGCATAGATATTCAGAATTGAGAGTTCCTCTTGGAAGATTTTACCTTTGATGAGTATGAAGTGCCCCTCCTTGTCTTTTTTGATGACTTTGGGTTGAAAGTCGATTTTATTAGATATTAGAGTGCCTACTCCAGCTTGTTTCTTCAGACCATTTGCTTGGAAAATTGTTTTCCGGCCTTTCATTCTGAGGTAGTGTCTGTCTTTTTCCCTGAAATGGGTTTCCTGTAAACAGCAAAATGTTGGGTCTGGTTTGTGTAGCTAGCCTGTTATTCTATGTCTTTTTATTGCAGAATTGAGTCCATTGATATTAAGAGATATTAAGGAAAAGTAATTGTTGCTTCCTATTATTTTTGTTGTTAGAGTTGGCATTCTGTTCTTGTGGCTGTCTTCTTTTAAGTTTGTTGAAGGATTACTTTCTTGCTTTTTCTAGGGCGTGGTTTCTGTCCTTGTATTGGTTTTTTTCTGTTATTATCCTTTGAAGGGCTGGATTCATGGAAAGATAATGTGTGAATTTGGTTTTGTCATGGAATACTTTTGTTTCTCCATTTATGGTAATGAAAGTTTGGCTGGGTATAGTAGCCTGGGCTGGCATTTGTGTTTTCTTAGCATCTGTATAACATCTGTCCAGGATCTTCTGGCTTTCATAGTCTCTGGTGAAAAGTCTGGTGTAAGTCTGATAGGCCTGCCTTTATATGTTACTTGACCTTTTTCCCTTACTGCTTTTAATATTCTATCTTTATTTAGTGCATTTGTTGTTCTCATTATTATGTGTCAGGAGGGAGGCATTTCTTTTCTGGTCCAGTCTATTTGGTGTCCAGTAGGCTTCTTGTATATTCATGGGCATCTCTTTCTTTAGGTTTGGGAAGTTTACTTCTATAATTTTGTTGAAGAAATTTCTGGCCCTTTAATTTGAAAATCTTCATTCTCATCTACTCCTATTATCCTTAGGTTGGTGTTCTCATTGTGTCCTGGATTTCCTGGATGTTTTGAGTTAGGATCTTTTTGAATTTTGCATTTTCTTTGATTGTTGTGCCCATGTTCTCTATGAAATCTTCTGCACCTAAGATTCTCTCTCCCATCTCTTGTATTCTGTTGCTGATTCTCACATCTATGGTTCCAGATTTCTTTCTTAGGGTTTCTATCTCCAGCATTGCCTCACTTTGGGTTTTCTTTATTGTTTCTACTTCCTTTTTTATGTCTAGTATGGCTTTGTTCATTTCCATCACCTGTTTGGTTGTGTTTTCCCATTTTTCTTTAAGGACTTCTACCTGTTTGGTGGTGTTTTCCTGTTTTTCTTTAAGGACTTGTAACTCTTTAGCAGTGTTCTCCTGTATTTCTTTAAGTGAGTTATTAAAGTCCTTGTTGATGTCCTCTAGCATCATCATGAGATATGCTTTTAAATCCAGGTCTAGCTTTTTGGGTGTGTTTGGGTTTCCCAGGACTCGCTGAGGTGGGAGTGCTGCGTTCTGATGATGGTGAGTGGTCTTGGTTTCTGTTAATAAGATTCTTACATTTGCCTTTTGCCATCTGGCAATCTCTGGAGTTAGTTGTTATAGTTGTCTCTGGTTAGAGCTTATTCCTCTCGTGATTGATTCTGTTAGCCTCTATCTGCAGACCTGGGAGACTAGGTCTCTCCTGAGGTTCAGTGGTCAGAGTACTCTCTGCAGGCAAGCTCTCCTCTTGCAGGGAAGGTTCACAGATATCTGTCATTCGGACCTGCCTCTTGGCAGAAGATGCAGGCCTGAAATGGGCCTGTCTCAGAAGCTGTTAGCTTCTGTAGTCCACACTCTCACCTGTGCAGACTAGTCTCTGAGAGATCCCGGACCAGACATGGCTCCCCCAGGTTATCTGGTAAAGCCCTCCCAGGCGGGGTGAAGACCTCTCCTCTGGCAGGAAGGTGCCCAGATGTCTGGAGCCCTAAATGGGGTCTGCCTCAGAAGCTGTGGCTTCTGCCTGTCCCAGAAGCTGTTAGCTTCTGTAGTCCACACTCTCACCTGCGCAGACTAGTCTCAGAGGGATTCAGGAACCCTAATTTTATCTTTTTCTTACTCTTGATGAGCCTTTCTAGTCTGCTCATGGGGTTAATTTATAGGCTGCGTGGTACAGTGCCTTTACTGTTTTGTTTTGTTTTTTTTAAGTACCAGTTGGTACTTTAAAGATCCAGTTCTTGGTGAATTTTCAATAATTCACCCGTCTTAATAGCGTTTTCACCAGCCACTCTCTCATTAGGCTTGGAGGCTTCTACCTTCACCCTTGGCTCTTCTTCTGGTCAGACTTGCCTTTAGGGTGGGGCGTTCCAGTCCTCCCTGGCTCCTTGGTCTACTTGTCTGTGCTCTACTAACCTGCTCTTCCTCCTTGCCTGGTCCGCTCGGAGTTGTCTTAGAGGTTTCATAGATTTCAAGGGAGGCCAGAGGTTCCAGGCTCAGACTAGGAATATATCCGAATTCTACTGTCCCGTAAATGGTTTGCAATTTAAAGCATGGCCACTAGGTGGTGCTAAGTGGCTGCTAAACGGCTGCTAAGTGGCTACCAAGAGGCTGCTCAGCTTGGCTCTAGCTTGTTTTCTCAGCTGCCACACTATGCCAACTGTCACAAACTGGGATTGAAGACAGAGGCAAGAAGGAAGCCTAGACTCAGAGATTAGATTATAACAGCCTATTTATTCATAAATAGCAATAAACAAGTAAATGGAGAAATAGGATCGCACACGTACACACACACACACACACACACACACACACACACACACACACGCTTCATTGCGGCTTATCTTGATGGCGGTGCATCAGGTAAGGTTTTCGAAGTCTCCTGCTTTCAGGTCCTGTTGGAGTTGGGTCCACCGTGCAGGCTAGTCTTGTTCAGCGGCAGATGACAGGGTCTCTCAGCATTGCTTCATCTCCTTAGGACTCCGGGAGCGAGTGAGTCGCTGTGCCAGACTGGGGTTTTTAAGTTGGCAATCATAATTAAGGTGTTCACACATTACTTCAACTTTATATTACACACACACACACACACACACACACACACACACACACACACACACACGGCTTGGTTTCCATGGTTACATTATCACACTCACGCTTACTCTAGGCTTGGTTTTCATGGTATCGGTTCTTTATCTTGTTCCTTACAATCAGGAAGCTAAATAGTTCAGAGACCTAAGGTAGAATCAAACACAACTAGAAAAAAATATATCAATGAAATGATTCCTAATGATATTCTCCTATACTCATAGACTGGTGCCTAGCCCAATCATCATCAGAGGATCTTCCTCCAGAAGCTGATGGGAACAGATGCAGAGAGCCACAACCAAGCATTAGGCAGGATTCATGGAACCTCATGGAAGAGGAGGAGGAAGGATTGTAGGAATGAGGGAACAAAGAGAAGAATGCCAACAGAATCAACAAAGCAGGCTGCACAGGGGTTCACAGAGACTGAAGCAGAAACCACGGAGCCTGCATGGTGATAGATTAATAATAGTAATATATAGTGGATATACCCAAACAGCACGAACAGCACACCAGCCAAGGCAGTTCCATGTGAGAGAGGTTAATTGTTAGGGAGAGAAGGAAAGGAGCGGCAGGGCGAGTGGAAGGGGAAAGAAAACAGAGAAGAAAGAAAAAGAGATCGAGGAGGGAGGTGTTCTCCTTATTTTTATGGAAAGTGACATAGCACAAGTAAGGGTGGGAGGTGAGCCAAGTGGGTTCTGGGATATGAGGGTCGTTGGCTCAGCAATGCAGGTCATGGGTCATATTGTTAGCACCTGGGTTTGGAATGTCCTGGTACTAACATGGGTCTGTGCTAGGCTCTGTGCATATATGCTGTGATCATTTAGCCTAGGTTTTTTGTTGGACTCCTAACAATGGAACTGAAGTATCTCTGACTCTTGCCTGCTTTTGGGACCATTTCTTTTTACTGGGTTTTTCCTCCAGGCTTGACATGAGAATTTCTGCCTACAACTCTTATTGCATCTTATTATGCCCTGTTCCAGTGATATTACTGGGAGGCTCATGCCTCTCTGAAGGGAAGTAAAGGAACAGTGGATATTGAGGAGATGGGCAGTGGGTGGGTGGACTGGAGGTGTGGAGGGAGAGGAAGCTGTGGTTGGGATGTATTTTATGATAGAAGAATAAGTAAAAAGAAAAGAAAAGGTATTCATTTATTTATTGAGTTTTGAGTGTTTGAGCACACACCTGGTGTGTATATTTGTGTGGGGGGAGGGGAGGGGAGGGGAGGGGAGGGGAGGGGAGGAGAGAGGAGAGGAGAGGAGAGGAGAGGAGAGGAGAGGAGAGGAGAGGAGAGGAGAGGAGAGGAGAGGAGAGGAGAGGAGAGGAGAGGAGAGGAGAGGACCGCCACATAGACCAAAGCAATAAAACAGAGAGCCCAGGATGAGCCCAGAGAGTCAACTGGACTTGGACAACAATTTCAAGACACTGTGGTAGGAGAAACATTCCCTCTTCTACAAATGGTTTTGGAAAAGGTAATGTAACTGGACCTCTCCATCAAGTGCCTCCTACTTACTCAAATGAATAGAATATATAACATGAGATGACCCATACAAGATGTTGGGAAGCCATGGAGCATTATCTTGGTTATGACACCAGAGGCACAAGTGAGGAAGCAAGAGTGAACGAGTGGAATGATACCAAGCTTCTCTGACCCAAGGGATGTAATCAATGAAGGGCAATTTACAGTATGAGAAAATAACCTGATTTTAAAACAGTTGGTAGACTAGAACAGTGATTTTTTTCCAAGGGAGACATGTAGGTGCCATTGTCACAAATCATTACAGGACATTATTTCCATAATTAATTATTTTATTCATTTTATATCCCAATTGTAGTCCCCTCTCTCTTTTCCTGTCAGTCCCGCCCTTACAAATCCCTCCCACTATTACTCCTGCCCCTCCTCCTTAGAGAGGTATCACCCCACCCTGGGACATCTAGTCCCAGCAGAAGTAATGGAATCCACTCCCACTGAGGCCCAATCAGGCAGTCCAGTTAGGGGAAGAGGGTCCATTGGCCGGCAACAGAATTAGAGACAGACCCAACTCCAAATATTAGTGGACCCACATGAAAACCAAGCTCACTTCTGCTACAAATGTGTGGACTTAGGCCCAGTCTCTGCATGCTCTTTGATTGGTAATTCAGTCTCTATGCCCCCCCCCCCACCATGGGCCCAAGTTAGTTAACTCTATAGGTCTTTTTGTGGTGCCCTCATCAAGGAAATTTTAAAATGTGTAGTTATTTTATGTTTAGTGACAATTGTATTTCAAGAGAAGACAGATTTTTATTATTTTCATGTAAAAAATTGCATTATACAAAACACTTTAAACATTTAAAAATATTTCTCTTTAGCTAAGTGTGGAGATGATTATATATATTATAGATGTTTATTGTATAAAGCAGACATCCAAGCAGTAATGCCAGAATAAAAAATGCTAAACAGAACACTTTTAGAAACCAGTTTGAGAGGGTTTTTTCACTTTGTTTTGGTGTGATGCTGGCATGGGACTCAGGACCTTGTGCATGCAAGACACACATTCTGTAGCTAAGTTCCCAGCCTTGTGACAGCTTTGTAGAGACAAAATTATTCTACCCACCAAGGTAATCTATGTATGTGTACATCTTTTTGGTCATAATTGGAGGAGGAAGAACAGATATAATTTTTGAAATGAATAGATATGAATAGAAAGGAGAGAATTTTGAACTTGAAGCTAAATGTGCGTGCCCACAGTGGTACACATAGAGAGCCATTCAGAGGAACTGGAAAGTCATTCATTGCTAAAATACACAGCTCCTGTTCATACCTCAGCTCTCCCACTTCCTAGCATCTTTCTAGACTTAAGTCTCCAGGTGTGCTTTCATAGTTAGAAAAGTAGAAAAATATTTGCTCCCAGATTGGGATTGTGGGGAATAGTACAGAAAATATGAGCACATAACTCAGATGTTCAGGGTAAGATGCTCTGGGATAGAAAACAGAAACTCGGGCAATTAAGATGAATGTGTGGTTTGTTTTTTGAGTTGTTTGTGTTGTCTGCATATTAATCCTCTGTCTGATATAGAGCTTGCAATGATTATCTCCCATAATGTGGGCTTTTTCTTCACTCCGTGGAATATTTCTTTAGCTATACAGAAACTTTTTAGCTTGTGAGGTCCCACTTGTCAATTGTTGACCTCAATTCCTCTACAAATGAGTCCTATTCAGGAAGTCCTTTCCTACATCTGTATCCTGTAAGGTGCTGTCTATTTTCCTGTATCCTGTATTTTCTGTATCCTGGTTCCCTGTATCCTGTAGGATACTGTCTGTCTGTTTTCCTGTATTTCCTCTATATTGTATTTTCTGTATCCTGTTTTCCAGTATCCTGTAGGGTACTGTCTGTTTTCTTGTACTTCCTGTATCCTGTGTTTTCTGTATCCTGTAGGGTACTGTCTGTCTGTTTTCCTGTATTTCCTCTATACTGTATTTTCTGTATCCTGTTTTCCTGTATCCTGTAGGGTACATCTGTTTTTCTACTTTACTTTCAGGCTTCAGGTTCTCCATTCAGATCTTCGATGTATTTGCGGTTAATTTTTGTATAAAGTGATAGATATGGGTCCAATGCCATTCTTCTGCTTGTGCACATCCTGTTTCCTCAGCACCATTTGACAAAGATGCTGTCTTTGCTCCAGTATATGTTTTTGGTATCTTTGTTGAATTAAACAGCTGTAATCTCATGTGTAATTTATATTTCCTGTTTTATTCCAATAGTCTACACATCTATGGCTGTGCTGGTGCCATATTGTGTTTATTACTATGCTATGTAATATAATCAGGATCTGGAATGGCAACCCCTCAAGCATTGTTCTTGTTCATGTTCCACTGATCATGGACTGTACCCATGATCCCTTTCTCTGTATGTATGGAGTGTACAAAAGCTACTGATTTTTTGAAACTTGATTCCATATCCTGCCACACTGCTGAAATTATTGATTGTTACCAGATGTTTTCTGGAAGAATTTTTGGGACCTCTTAAGTATAATACAGTTTCATTTGCAAATAAGCCCTTATATTTGTAACTACTACAGGCAATGCTACAATTAGAGTTCTTAAATCACATGGGTTTCAGTGGGAATGATGTAAGCATGTTGTGTGTGCATGCAGGTGAGTGTGTCCATGTGTGAGTTCATATTGAGGCTAGAGGCAGAGACAGAGCATCTTCCTCAGTTGCTTTCTGCATTTCTTAAAAGACAGGGTCTGTTACTGAGCCTGATTTAGGTAGGCTGACTATCAAATGAGCTTTACGGACCTCTCAGTACCTGCCTTCTTTTACATGGTGGGATTATAGGTGTGTGTCCTTGAGCCCAGAATCTTACATGAGTTTGGAGGTTGGGGAGGCTGAATTCAGGCCTTCACATTGTACAGCAAGCACTTTACTAACTGAGGCATCTCCTCAACTATCAATGAACATGTTTGTGAATACTGATGTTTTCCCAGACCAAGGAGAGAATAAGCAAGCACGTAGGATGACTGATAGACTTATGATAAGCTTTGTCCAACTGCTTTCTAAAATTGCACCAGCTTACTCCTCAGTCATCATCACACACAATGATTCTCTTGCCTGTTTCTACCTAAAACAGAGAATTTCCATTAAATAGAAATTTTCCATTAAATAGGCTTATAGAACTTATCTTTGACCTACTGAACTATAGTATAAAAAGGGCCCACCAGGCAACCAAACTGCATGGAAGCCTTAATTGTCATTTATAAATTTGAATAGAAATGTCTCATTCCTGTCATAGCACTGAGGTTTACCAAGAGTCCCATTCTTCCTCTCCATAGTCCTTGGTGCCTTTGTTTTGAACTGAGGGGATATGAAAAGATAAATTTGACCTCTCTTGATTTCCTTCTGATTAAACACTGTAGCCTTTGGGAAAATTTCAGTGCTGAGGACAGTCATAAACTGGCTGACCAGCATAGAAACCTGATCATTACAGTGTGAGAACATTACTTACATCCATGTTCTCTAATTACCAGTTAGCCTACAGATAGGAAGCACTTCAGAAGTTAAAACCAGCCCTTGGGCACTTGTATTACTGATAACCATGCTCAGCCTCTGCTGGCTATACCAAAGAAGAGCATGAAAGATAGTAATGACTTTGCTGAGATTGTCTTTCTTTCTGTTTTGGGAAATAGTAATTCAAGTTATTTGTTATAAGATAATTGAGTTCCTGTGCATTTTGATCAATTATATTAGCGTGAATTACTATTGTTGCCCAGAAATGGGTGACAAGGGATAGAAGAAAATCTTAACTTTAACTTCTCTTTGTCTGTATCTTTCTGGTTTCCCTTTGCCTTTATCTTCCTTTTCCCCTTTGTCTGTGTCTCCTGCATTCTTCTTGCCTGTATCTTCTTGTTTTCCTTTTGTGTTTCCTGTTCTCAACCACTGTGTGTTTTTTCACATGTTGTTGCAGATGTATCACAAATGCAAGAATGTTTGTGAACAAATTTCCTAGAACTCTACCAACTAGAGGAAACTCAGAAGTGGACACAACCAGAGACTAAGAAAGCTCAGAAGAAAAATCTATTCTAACCAGTTCTACTAATTTGTGTCGCTGAGTGTTTTCAGAGCCCTATATAATACCTGTTCTAAGAAGTCTTCAATACTTTTTAGTGTAAACCACCCCCCACCCCCCAACCCCTACCCCCACAACCTGAAGCTCGATGAGCCAGACCTCGACTTTGTTGCCACTAAGGAGATCACCTAGGGTGGAGCCTGCCTCCCTGGATCACTCTATTGTTCTGCCACTGCCACTGCTGCTACCTGCTGGGAGTTCTCCTAGCTGTTTCAGAGTCTATATCTGATCCTACACGCGGTCACCTGCAGCTGGGCTCAAGGGTGATTTGGGGAAAATGGGCTTTCCCCTCTCCTTTATAAAGTATGTCTGCCATTAAAAATTTGAACCTTGAGCAGACTAGCTTGTCTTGGTTCCATTATTTCTCAACCCGCCTAGATTCCCTCTTCTCTTCCAGTTCCAAGATGCCTCCCAGGCTTGAACCTGAACATGAGAGCCGCAGGCCGGCCCCAACATTTTAGCAATGTAATGAAAACCAGTTCTTAGGGCAGACATGATTGCACATATCTTTAATCCTAGCACTTGAGAAGTAGGTGGGTTCTGTAAGTTTGAGACAGGCCTGGTCTACATAAAAAGTTCCAGGCCAACTGGGGCTTCATAGTGAGATGCTGTCTTGAAATAAAAAAAGAATCCATTACCTTGCATGCCCTGTCTGAATGGAGAAACACACAAAATAAGAAAGAAGATGGACCTGACAGCAGTCTCCATTGCTCTCTGATGTGGGATTTCTTTGTTCTGGCATGCTTATACTTTTCCTATCAAAATGATTGTCAAGTGACTTAAACCTGTACACTTTTTAAATAGTTCATATTGATACACACACACACACACACACACACAGAATGATGGTGTGTGTGTGTGTGATGGTTATTAAAAATTCTTCTGTCACATACTCATCTGTCACCTACCTCAGCTGACAGTTTAACATTCTTTATGTTCTGTTGCCATTTGAAATGTGTAAGCAAACAAGAATAGGGGAATGTTAGGGCCAGGAAGTAGGAGTGGGTGGGTTGGTGAGCAGGGGGAGGGTGGAGGGAATAGGGGTTTTTTTTGGAGGGAAAACCACGAAAGGGGATAACATTTGAAATGTAAATAAAGAAAATATCTAGTAATAATAAAAAAGAAATGTCAAAAACGGCTGGGCGTGATGGTACACGCCTTTGATCCCAGCACTTGGGAGGCAGAGGCAGGTGGATTTCTGAGTTCGAGGCCAGTGTGTAGTGAGTTCCAGGACAGCCAGGGCTATACAGAGAAACCCTGTCTTGAACCTCTGCCCCTCCCCCCCCCAAAAAAAAGAAAAATCATCCAAATGTAGGTAGGAGTGGAAAGTGGCCCTATGGGGGAGCTGCCCAGAAGGTAACAGGGCAGCAAAGATAAAACATAGAAAATGTAAAGCCAGGAGCACCGAAGGGAAATATATGCTAGCCACAGGAGGATTAGAAGTGGCCAGACATTGAGCTTGCCAAGGCATATCAAAATTAACTGGCTTGCACACGCAAATCCATTCGAAAATCCAGAGGGCTCTGGCAGGTGACTGGACCGAGACCCACTGGGAACATAGAGCAGTTTAACTAATTCACCACTCCAGGAAAGAAACTAGGAAAATGAGTATTCAAAATTGTCAGCCTCTCTAGTAGAGGGCATAGGTGGAAGCTCTGGAATGAGATATGGGCTTCTCTCTCCCAGCACTGATATTCATACCTTTGCTATCACAGCTCTATGTCTGTTATTCTCTGATTTGCGTGTTTTCTAGTTTATATATGTGGTCTTTCCATCTGAAAGGTTAGAGTCATATGGGGAGAAACACGCACTTTAGGGGAACATTTTTGCTATTTACATCACATTTTTCCATTCTTTTACTTTACTATCTTCCTGTCAATAAAAAGGGAGCAACAGCTTTCTGTTATGCATTGTTCCTGGAGGAAGGGTGAACACAGTTTAGCACATACCATCATCATTCATCTTGGAGTTTCAAAATAAAAATTGTAACTCCTTAGTTAACACATGCTCTGAAAGCCAAGTGCTTTTCATGTCCAAGGAACAGGCCAGGTTGAGAAAAGAAATGTACACTTTAGAAAGCCACAGATTCAGAACCTAGAGAAAGGGAACAGATTTTTATTAAAAATCAGCTCAACGAGCATAGGAATTAACATTGCTTCCTAAACTTGATGGGATAAACTTGGAGATTAAAGGATGTTTCAGGGAGTTTGGGGACCCCAGAAGCACCTTCCTATCCCACAGATTCAACCTGCCCTTCTACCATAACAACCTGAAAGGAGCAATAACAATCTCTCAAGAAATGTGGGAGAACCTCAGAGAAGAGTCAGTGGCAGATGGAGAGCTCCCATGTTGTCTCAGTAGGTAGACCTTAGGAAAGGCCCCTCAAGGCCAACATCCTCATGGTGGATAAAGAAAGCAGGAGACAGTAGAGGGAAGAGTAAATGCTGCAAGGATGTAGCCGTGCAGAGCCAGGCTGCTGGGTGGAGAGAGAGAAGGAGTTGACCAGATTGGAGATACAGCTCAGCTGCCAGAGTGTGTCTAGATTTGTTGCCCCCAATCTGCAAAGACTACATGTGTTGTCACACATCTGTGATCAGTGTGAAGCAGTGGAGCTTGGAGGATTAGAAGATGAAAGTCGCCGGGCATGGTAGTGCACGCCTTTAATCCCAGCACTCAGGAGGCAGAGGCAGGGAGAATTCTGAGTTTGAGTCCATCCTGGTCTACAAAGTGAGTTCCAGGACAGCCAGGGGACAGCCAAGGCTATACAGAGAAACCCTGTCTCGAAAAACCAAAAGGAGAAGAAGAAGAAGAAGAAGAAGAAGAAGAAGAAGAAGAAGAAGAAGAAGAAGAAGAAGAAGAAGAAGAAGAAGAAGAAGAAAAGTCATCCTCAGCTAAATCCAAGTTCAAGCCAGCCTGGGGTGCATAAAACTAAGTCAGAAACAACAAGCGAAGAATGAGTGAATACAGTGGTGTTGCTAGAGACCATATCACTAATGATGTTTACCAGCAAGTGACGGCAATCCTAGATGCCTAAGGTCAGGTGGGAATGCTCTTCTCTTTAAAACCCAGTAAGAATTAGAGGATCACACTGCCCTACACACTCCATGACCCAACTTAGACTGCCATTGAACTCACCCAGAAACACAGATTATGTGAAAGAGATGCTGTGCTGGCTAGTCTAATGTCAACTTGACATAAGCTAGAATTATCTGAAAGGTTTGGTCCTTACAGATTGGAAGAAAATGCTTCCTTAAGATGTGGCTGTAGATTAGGGAAGCAGAAAACCTGGACTGAGCAGGGTCACAAGTGCCTTCTGGTCAGATCCAGCACCTGGTCGCCTTGATCTCGGAGTTGGCGGACACCCCCAAGGTCCCTAGAGGACAGCTTCTGAGGCAAACCCCATTTTGGGCTCCAGATATCCAGGCACCTTCCTTGCCAGAGGAGAGGTGTCTACTCTGCCCGGGAGGGATTTGCTGGAGCACATGGGGGAGGCATCTTGGTTCACGGATCCCTCTGAGACTAGTCTGCGCAGGTGAGAGTGTGGACTACAGAAGCTAACAGCTTCTGGGACAGACCAAAGCAACACAGCTTCTGGGACAGGCCCTGTTTCGGGCCTTCATCTTCTGCCAGGAGGCATGTCCTAATGCCAGATATCTGTGCACCTTACCTGCAAGAGGAGAGCTTGCCTGCAGAGAGTGCTCTGACCACTGAAACTCAGGAGAGAGCTAGTCTCCCAGGTCTGCTGATAGAGGCTAACAGAATCACAAGAGGAACAAGCTCTAACCAGATACAACTATAACAACTAACTCCAGAGATAACCAGATGGCAAAAGGCAAAGGTAAGAATCTTACTATCAGAAACCAAGAACACTCACCATCATCAGAATGCAGCACTCCCAACTCACCCAGTCCTGGGCACCCAAACACACCCGAAAAGCTAGACCCAGATTTAAAAGCATATCTCATGATGATGGTAGAGGACATCAACAAGGACTTTAATAACTCACTTAAAGAAATACAGGAGAACACTGCTAAAGAGTGACAAGTCCTTAAAGAAAAACAGGAAAACACAACCAAACAGGTAGAAGTCCTTAAAGAAAAACAGGAAAACACATCCAAACAGGTGATGGAAATGAACAAAACCATACTAGACCTAAAAAGGGATGTATACACAATAAAGAAAACCCAAAGTGAGGCAAAGCTGGAGATAGAAACCCTAGGAAAGAAATCTGGAACCATAGATGCGAGAATCAGCAACAGAATACAACAGATGGGAGAGAGAATCTCAGGTGCAGAAAATTCAATAGAGAACATGAGCACAACAATCAAAGAAAGTGCAAAATGCAAAAAGATCCTAACTCAAAACATCCAGGAAATCCAGGACACAATGAGAAGACCAAACCTACAGATAATAGGAGTAGATGAGAATGAAGATTTTCAAATTAAAGGACCACCAAATATCTTCAAAAAAATTATAGAAGTAAACTTTCCAAATCTAAAGAAAGAGATGCCCATGAACATACAAGAAGCCTACTGGACTCCAAATAGACTGGACCAGAAAAGAAATTCCTCCCTCCCAACACATAATAAACAGAACAACAAATGCACTAAATAAAGATAGAATATTAAAAGCAGTAAGGGAAAAAGGTCAAGTAACATATAAAGGCAGGCCTATCAGAATTACACCAGATTTTCACCAGAGACTATGAAAGACAGAAGATCCTGAACAGATGTTATACAGATGCTAAGAGAACACAAATGCCAACCCAGGCTACTATACCCAGGCAAACTTTCAATAACCATAGATGGAGAAACAAAAGTATTCCACGACAAAACCAAATTCACACATTACCTTTCCACAAATCCAGGCCTTCAAAGGATAATAACACAAAAAAACAAAAAACAAAAAATAAACAAACAAACAAAAAACAATACAAGGACGGAAACCACGCCCTAGAAAAAGCAAGGAAGTAATCCTTCAACAAACTTAAAACAAGACAGCCACAAGAACAGAATGCCAACTCTAACAACAAAATTAATAGGAAGCAACAATTACTTTTCCTTAATATCTCTTAATATCAATGGACTCAATTCCACAATAAAAAGACATAGAATAACACACTGGCTACACAAACAGAACCCAACATTTTGATGCTTATAGAAACCCATCTCAGGGAAAACGACAGACACTACCTCAGAATGAAAAGCTGGAAAACAATTTTGCAAGCAAATGGTCTGAAGAAACAAGTTGGAGTAGCCATTCTAATATCGGATAAAATTGACTTCCAACCCAAAGTTATCAAAAAAAAGAGGGAGGGACACTTCATACTCATGTAAGGTAAAATCTTCCAAAAGGAACACTCAATTCTGAATAACTATGCTGCAAATGCAAGGGCAGCCACATTCATTAAAGAAATTTTAGTAAAGCTAAAAGCACACATTGCACCTCACACAATAATAGTGGGGGAATTCAACACACCACTTTCACCAATGGACAGATCGTGGAAACAGAAACTAAACAGGGATACAGTGAAACTAACAGAAGTTATGAAACAAATGGATTTAACAGACGTCTACAGAACATTTTATCCTAAAACAAAAGGATATACCTTCTTCTCGGCACCTCATGGTACCTTCTCCATAACTGACCATAAAACAGGCCTCAACAGATACAAACATATTGAAATTGTCCCATGCATTCTATCAGATCACCATGGACTAAGGCTGATCTTTAATAACAACATAAATAATAGAAAGCCAATATTCACTTGGAAACTGAGCAACACTCTACTGAATGATACCTTGGTCAAGGAAGAAATAAAGAAAGAAATTAAAGACTTTTTCAAGTTTAATGAAAATGAAGCCACAACATACCCAAACTTATGGGACACAATGAAAGCATTTCTAAGAGGAAAACTCATAGCTCCGAGTGCCTCCCAAAGGAAACTAGAGAGAGCACACACTAGCAGCTTGACAACACACCTAAAAGCTCTAGAACAAAAGGAAGCAAATTCTCCCAAGAGGAGTAGATAGCAGGAAATAATTAAACTCAGGGGCGAAATCAACCAAGTGGAAACAAGAAGAAGTATTCAAAGAATCAAACAAATGAGGAGCTGGTTCTTTGAGAAAATCAACAAGATAGATAAACACTTAGCCAGACTAACTAGAGGGAACAGGGACAGCATCCTAATTAACAAAATCAGAAATGAAAGAGGAGAAATAAGCACAGATCCTGAAGAAATCCAAAACACCATCAGATCTTTCTACAAAAGGCTATACTCAACAAAACTAGAAAACTTGGATGAAATGGACAAATTTCTAGACAGATACCAGGTACCAAAGTTAAATCAGGATCAAATTAATGATCTAAACTGTCCCATATCCCCTAAAGAAATAGAAGCAGTCATTAATAGTCTCCCAACCAAGAAAAGCCCAGGACCAGATGGGTTTAGTGCAGAGTTCTATAAGACCTTCAAAGAAGATATAATTCCAGTTCTTCACAAACTATTCCACAAAATAGAAGTAGAAGGTACTCTACCCAACTCATTCTATGAAGCCACAATTACTCTGATACCTAAACCACAGAAAGATTCAACAAAGATAGAGAATTTCAAACCAATTTCCCTTATGAATATCGAGGCAAAAATACTCAATAAAATTTTCACTAACCAAATCCAAGAACACATCAAAACAATCATTTATCCTTACCAAGTAGGTTTTATTCCAGGGATGCAGGGATGGTTTAATATATGGAAATCCATCAACGTAATCCACTATATAAACAAACTCAAAGACAAAAAACACATGATCATCTCGTTAGATGCTGACAAAGCATTTGACAAGATCCAACACCCATTCATGATAAAAGTCTTGGAAAGATCAGGAATTTGAGGCCCATACCTAAACATGATAAAAGCAATCTACAGCAAACCAGTAGCCAACATCAAAGTAAATGGCGAGAAGCTGGAAGCAATCCCACTAAAATCAGGGACTAGAAAAGGCTGCCCACTTTCTCCCTACCTATTCAGCATAGTACTTGAAGTCCTAGCCAGAGCAATTTAACAAGAATAGGAGATCACGAGGATACAAATTGGACAGGAAGAAGTCAAAATATCACTTTTTGCAGATGATATGATAGAATATATAAGTGACCCTAAAAATTCCACCAGAGAACTCCTAAACCTGATAAACAGCTTCAGTGAAGTAGCTGGATATAAAATTAACTCAAATAAGTCAATGGCCTTTCTCTACACAAAGGATAAAGAGGCTGAGAAAGAAATTAGGGAAACAACACCCTTCACAATAGTCACAAATAATATTAAATACCTTGGCGTGACTCTAACTAAGGAAGTGAAAGATCTGTATGATAAGAACTTCAAGTCTCTGAAGAAAGAAATTAAAGAAGATCTCTGAAGATGGAAAGATCTTCCATGCTCATGGATTGTCAGGATCAATATAGTAAAAATGGCTATCTTGCCAAAAGCAATCTACAGATTCAATGCAATCCCCATCAAAATTCCAATTCAATTTTTCAACGAATCAGAAAGGGCAATCTGCAAATTCATCTGGAATAACAAAAAAACCTAGGATAGCAAAAACTCTTCTCAAGGATAAAAGAACCTCTGGTGGAATCACCATTCCTGTACTATAGAGCAATTGTGATAAAAAAACACACAAACAAAAAAACTGCATGGTACTGGTATAGCGACAGACAAGTAGACCAATGGAATAGAATTGAAGACTCAGAAATGAAGCCACACACCTATGGTCACTTGATCGTTGACCAGAGAGCTAAAACCATCCAGTGGAAAAAAGACAGCATTTTCAACAAATGGTGCTGGCACAACTGGCGGTTATCATACAGAAGAATTTGAATTGATACATTCCTATCTCCTTGTACTAAGGTCAAATTTAAGTGGATCAAGGAACTCCACATAAAACCAAGGACAGTGAAACTTATAGAGAAGAAAGTAGGGAAAAGACTCAAAGATATGGGTAGAGGGGAAAAAATCCTGAATAGAACAGCAATGGCTTGTGCTTTAAGATTGAGAATCAATAAATGGGACCTCATAAAGTTGCAAAGCTTCTGCAAGGCAAAAGATTCTGTCAATAAGACAAAAAGGCCACCAACAGATTGGGAAAGGATCTTTACCTATCCTAAATCAGATAGGGGACTAATATCCAATATATATAAAGAACTCAAGAAGGTGGACTCTAGAAAATCAAATAACCCCATTAAAAAATGGGGCTCAGAGCTGGACAAAGAATTCTCACCTGAGGAATACCGAATGGCAGAGAAGCACCTGAAAAAATGTTCAACATCCTTAATCATCAGGGAAATGCAAATCAAAACAACCCTGAGATTCCACCTCAAACCAGTCAGAATGGGTAAGATCAAAAATTCAGGTGACAGCAGATGCTGGTGAGGATGTGGAGAAAGAGAAACACTCCTCCGTTGTTGGTGGGATTGCAAGCTTGTACAACCACTCTGGAAATCAGTCTGGCAGTTCCTCAGAAAACTGGACATAGTACTAATGGAGGATCCCACAATACCTCTCCTGGGCATATATCCAGAAGATGTTCCAACTGGTAAGAAGGACACATGATCCACTATGTTCATAGCAGCCTTATTTATAATAGCCACAAGCTGGAAAGAACCCATATGTCCCTCAACAGAGGAATGGATACAGAAAATGTGGTACATTTACAATATAGTACTACTCAGGTAGTAAAAAGAATGAATTTATGAAATTCCTAGGCAAATGGATGGACCTGGAGGGCATCATCCTGATTGAGGCAACACATTCACAAAAGAACTCACATGATATGTTCTCACTGATAAGTGGATATTAGCCCAGAAACTTAGAATACCCAAGATACAAGGTACAATTTGCAAAACACATGAAACTCAAGAAGAATGAAGACCAAAGTGTGGACACTTTGCTCCTTCTTAGAATTGGAACAAAACACCCATGGAAGTAAGTTACAGAGAAAAAGTTTGGAGCTGAGACAAAAGGATGGACCATCTAGAGACTGCCATACCCAAGGATCATCCCATAATCAGTCTCCAAATGCTGACACCATTGCATACACCAGCAAGATTTTGCCGAAAGGACCCAGATATAGCTGTCTCTTGTGAGACTATGCCGGGGCCTAGCAAACACAGAAGTGGATGCTCACAGTCAGCTATTGGATGGATCACAGGGCTCCCAATGGAGGAGCTAGAGCAAGTACCCAAGGAGCTAAAGGGGTCTGCAACCCTATAGGTGGAACAACAATATGAACTAACCAGTACCTCACAGAGCTCGTGTCTCTAGCTGCATATGTATCAGAAGATGGTCTAGTTGGCCATCATTGGAAAGAGAGGCCCATTTGTCTTGCAAACTTTATATGCCTCAGTACAGGGGAACCTCAGGGCCAAGAAGTGGGAGGGGGTGGGTTGGGGAGTTGGGGGGAGGGTATGGGGGACTTTTGGGATAGCATTGGAAATGTAAATGAAGAAAATACCTAATAAAATAAAATTAAAAAAAGATCTGGCTGTAAGTTTTTTTTTCTAATTAGTGATCAAAGTGGGGAGGACCAGTCCATCGTGGGTGGGGTTGATGGTCCTGGGTTTTACTAGAAAGCAGGCCGAGCAAGCCACCGGAAGTAGGCTAGTAAGCAGCACCCTTCCATGACTCTGTCAGCTCCTGCCTCCAGGTTCCTGCCTTGTTCCTGTCCTGACTTCTTTGGTGATGATCAGCAATATGGAAGTATAAGCCAGATAAATCTGTTCCTTCCCAACTTGCTTCCTGGTTGGTGTTTCACTGCAGCAGTGAAACCCTAAATAAGACAGGAAATGGCAGAAACATGAATAGAGACTTAGAACTTGCTATGTTTTTACTTAAAACAAACTGCTATCCAGAAACAGGTAAAACAACTGCCTTATGTGCCTCTTATGTGTGTGGATTCTGTGGCTCAGCAGCCAGCTGTTAGTGGTCTTCAGTTGTTGTTGCCCTGGCTGCTTGTTTGGCTTGCTTTCTTCTTGTGCTGGGGAGAATTCAGGGTCTGGCACATTCTAAACAAGTAGAGTTAAGTATTATTACAAGTCACATGAAATTTTCCATTTCATTATAATGGAATTGTGACTATTAATCTCATGCCTCCATCACAAACATGTGAACTGAAAATTAAAATACAGTATGATACAACCAGAAGGAGAATAATTAGAAAGCAGCAGGGATCCAAGAGGAACGTGTATTTCTTTCTTGAGAAAAGAAGATATTCAAAGAGGAAATTGTATTTGAGAATCATTGTGGGAAGCCACATGTGGCCACCACGCATACATAGGCAGTAAAGTTTTTTTGCCAAGATGAGGTTTTGAGAGTTAACCAGATGAGAGACAAGTTAACCAGTCAGATGAGAGACAAGTTAACCAATCAGATGAGAGACAAGTTAACCAATCAGATGAGAGACAAGTTAACCAATCAGATGAGAGACAAGGTAACCAATCAGATGTAGGCATGCAAATGAGGTGGTAAGCATAACCCATGCATAACCAAATCGGGTGTGAGACACGCCTCTCCTAGACCTATACAAGCAGCACCAGTTCTGGGCTTGGGGTCTCTTTGCCTCTGCAATCAAGCTCTCCCAATAAACGTGTGCAGAAGAATCCTGTTGTAGTGTGTTCTTGCTGGTGAGTCGGGCGCGTGCAAGAAATCATTTTTATCTTTAGCTGAATGTACAGCTTTCTACTTATTTACTTTCTCTAGTCTTGGAAGCTTTGTGATTTATTGATATACAAACGGGCATCAGTTTCCAACTTAAGATATTTCTTATTTTTTTATTTTAAAATAAAATTATTTTTATTAGATATTTTCTTTATTTATATTTCAAATGTTATCCCTTTTCCTAGTTTCCCCTCTGAAAGTCCCCTATCCTCTCCACACTTCCCCTATCCTCTCCACACAACCCATCTACTCTCACTTCCTGGCCCTGATATTCCCCTATACTGGGGCATAGAACCTGCACAAGACCAAGGGCTTCTCCTCTCATTGATGACCGACTAGACCATCCTCTGGTACATATGCAGCTGGAGCCACAAGTCCCTCCATGTGTTTTCTTTGATTGGTGGTTTAGTTCCATGGAGCTCTGGGGTTACTGGTTAGTTCCTATTGTTGTTCCTCCTAGGGGGCTGCAAACCCCTTCAGCTCCTTGGGTACTTTCTCTATATCCTTCATTGGGGACCCTATGCTCTGAATAAGGTATGACTGTGAGCATCCACTTCAGTGTTAATCAGGCACTGGCAGAGCCTCTCAGGAGACAGCTATATCAGGCTCCTGTCAGCAAGCTCTTGTTGGCATCTGCAATAGTGTCTGGGTTTGGTGGTTGTTTATGGGATGGATCCCCAGGTGGGGCAGTTTCTGGACGGTCATTCCTTCAGTCTCTGCTCTGAATGTTGTCTCTGTAACTCCTTCCATGGGTATTTTGTTCCCCCTTCTAAGAAGGATCGAAGTATCCACACGTTGGTCTTCCTTCTTCTTGAGTTTCATGTGTTTTACAAGATATTTGCTTATTAAAATCATCTCAATAAGTCACCTTTAATAAATTATATAAAAATAATGAGACAACACGTGTACAATTTTGGAACTAATGGCCAAGGGATATTTTCCAACACTGATGACACAGAGCAGTCCTAGTTTATACAAATACATCGTCTTGTCCAGCACGGTCAGCCTCTCTCCTTGATGATTTGCATCTGTGGTGAATGTGCATGCCCTCTTGTTAAAGCAGATGTTCACTGCCCTCACCCACCAGAAGCAGGTCAGGACCATACTGATGATTCATAGTCTGATTCATTGTCTGATGGAGGTGCTGGGAAACCTGGTGTCCGTTCTAATCATCATCTGAAATTGGATACACTTCTATGCTTGCTTCCTTTCTTTACATATTACTGACACAGTTTTGAAAATCAAAGTCACAAACTTGGCTATTCTCAGATTTCACAGATAATGTCTATGGGAACAGATTCTAGCTGTCTATCATTTTTCCATTCATGAAATTTTAAGGACTTTGGTTAAAAAATATTAGGTACCATCTTAGTTACTGTTCTATTACTGTGAAGAAACACCATGACCAAGGCAACTTATAGAAGGAAGCATTTAATTGGGTGCTTGCTTACAGTTTCAGAGGGTTAGTCCATGAGCATCATGATGGGAAGAAAGGTGGCAGACAGGCAGGGTGCTAAAGCAGTAGCTGAGAGCTCAGATTTGATCTGTAAGCTGCAGGCAGAGACAAAGAGAGGGAGTGGGGTGGGATTGAGCTTGGTGTGGGTATTTGAGATCTCAACACCCATCCCCGGGGACACGCCTCCTCCAACAAGGCCTCACTTCCTAATTTTTCCCAAACAGCCCACATTTCACATCTGTGTATGGTACCCTAATCACTTATGGAATTATTTTGATCGTCATTCTTTAGTTAAACCTGCAGCCCAAAGGGCTCTTTAGAGCTTCCAAGCTGCCTTAGATGAACCCTCACCATTTGGGCCAAGATAACATGTGAAATTTGTAACATGTTCCAGAGAAAGAGAAAATGCTCTGTCTTTCTATAAAAACTTCCACTATGTTACTGGACCCTGGTATTTATCTGAAATGTCTCTCAATGTGGGTAGGTGGGGCTCTGTGCACATGTATGTGGGAGTGCACACACCACAGGCACAGGGGCCAGAGGAGAATATCAGGTGTCCCCTTCTGTCATGATTCACCTTTTTCCCCTGAGAAAATATTTTTCACTAATGCTGAAGCTAGGATGGCAACCATTGAACTCAAATTACTTCTGTGTCCATACCCACAGCACTGGGCTGCAGGCATACATGACCACACCTGGCTTCTAATGTGTGTCCTGTGGGTTTGAACTCATGTCCTTATGCTTGCACAGAGAATGATCTGAGCTATACCCCTAGCTTCTGAGATTACTTTTGCAGATATATGATTCTAGTCTGTAGCTTGGGTTGCCTCCTTTTGACAGCCAGACTGCCTTTTCACAAAGGAATAACCACAATATAGAAGAAAGATTCACCTTTGAAATGGTTTGAATAAAAATAATTGAATATCCACGTGCAAAAAAAAAATAAATTTCAACATAAATCTTAGATCTTTTCCCAAAACTAACTCAAAAAGCTTCATTTGTTCTGCTTCCTCTTCTGCGGTGTTCCATGAGCCTTATAAAGTATGGAGACAGGATATTAGATGAAGAAAATGTAGTTTATAATTTTCTAGTTTGTTTTGGGGCATGTGACTAGTGTTAGTATTTAAATATTGACATGAAAGGGAGATTGGAAAGTGACAATAATTGATAAACTAAAGGAAAAAAAAATAAAAGGAGACTATATAGGTTTGATGGCATAGCCATATCCACTGGAAACAGTGAAGGTGAAACAAACACAGCTGTTTGACACAGTTCCAGCAAAGCTGAGCTGAATGTTTCAATCACTGTCATTCTGTTCTCCACTTTCAGGGTTTGGTCTCTGCTTGTTGCATTCTTGGGAGCTTTCTACATTATGATTCATTTTATGTCTTTTACCAAGAAGTTATGTCTGAGTCTTCTTAGGAAACCTCTAAACTTACTATTCTTTCTTCTTTAGGGAAATGATTTTATCTGGCCCTATTGGGAAGTCTTCCTTTATGCCCTGGAGATTGTGATAAGCACAAAAATGGTAGGAATTTTTTGTGTGTGGCCATGACTACAGGAATCTTCTTGGGGTATCCACCCCTATCTTAGTGAGGGTTTCCATTTCTATAAAGAGACCATGATCATGGCAACTCTTATAAAGGTAAACACTTAATTAGGACTGGCTTACAGTTTCAGAGGTTTAGTCCATTATCATAGCAGGAAGCATGGCAGCCTGCAGCCAGACATGGTGCTGGAGAAGGAGCTGAGAGTTCTGCATCTTGACTCAAAGGCAACCAGGAGAGGCTGGCTCTTCTGCCATGGGCAGAGCTTAATCGTAGGACTTCAGAGCCTCCCCCCACAAAGACCCATTTCCTGCAACAAGGCCACACCTATTCTCACAGGGACACACCTCTTAGTAGAGTCCATCCCTGTAAGCCAAGAATTCAAACACATGTATCTATGGTAGCAAAACATATTAAAACCACTACAGTTCAAATGGTATAATTGGAACAGGGTAAACTGAGAGATAGTTTACAAATTCCAACTGGCTAACAGATTCAAGGTTTCTGTTTAAAATATCCTTAGAGCTCTCTGAAAATGTAGTTTAAAGATATAAGATCATACCAGGTGTGCATCTAAAGGAATAGAACTCAGTAAATAAGATAGGTTGATTAAAATAACCTTTCATACTTAATAGTTTAGATGATGAAAGGATATAAATAAAGGGAGTTAGGTATTAGTATTTGCTATTCATAAAAAGACTGCTTCAGATATTTTCTGTTTGTCTAGAGAACTGTAAAGTTGCAAATACTGCCAGCCTAAAAGCAAGCTGTCATATAATAAATGTTTTGTTTTGGTGGAGACTTCTTTAGAGTCTTTGAATTGGAGTTATAGGGCTGATAATAAAAATAAAACCTGTTCTATTTGTACTTTCTAATTGTGGTTAAACTTGTAACCTCTGGATATGTAATGAAAAATTAAGCACATGTCTGGAGACAAAATGATTAATCTGTACTTCTTAGATAGTCATTAGTCTGTCTTTGTTCTGTTAAATATGGATAAATACAGAAGCAACCTAATTGCTGATCAGTCGGAGCTGGAAGATTCCCCTAACCATATCACTTAACCCTCTCCTTCTTCACTAGTTCATTATCTCCTTTTGTGGACCCTTACAACAGTTGAGCTGGACCCAGGAGTTTGAGATATGAAAAACAGTAGAGAGACTATTTTATGTTAAATTTAGAAAAAAGAGAGACAGACACAAAAGCTTCTTATGAGATACAAGTTACAATATATCAACTGAACACAAAAGTACATAAAAATTTTGTAAAAATGTATTTATAAAAATAAAAAATTAAAGATTAGAATAATACCAATACAAATGAGTAATGAAACATTAGGCATTATGTTCTCTATAAATGCTTCTTCCTAGCTTGAGGAGGCCTACTCCTTGTATTTACCTTAGTTCTGTCTGCCAAGGTCCCTCACAAGCATTCTGTGATCCCTGAAGGTCCTTTCTGTTGTGCAGGAATGGGCACAGAGCTGTTGAGACTCACTCTGCACCAGATACCCTTGCTGTGCTCTGACCCTTATCTCCAGAATCTGCACAGCTCAGGGTTCCGTGCTCTTGTCTGGATGCTACACAACATTCTCTATTCTGTCATGCTCTTCCCAGGGTCCCAGATGATCTTATGCTCCATGAAGTAATAAGGGGACAAGAGAATGATAAGAATTGCAGATATCTCATCTTTTGAGTCCCACACCCTGTTCTCTGGAGCTGTGCCTGGGTTCTTGTGGGTAGATCTCAGCATGCTAAATCCAACCCTCATGGTGAACTATCCATGGTCCACTCACTTGAAGTGGGAATGCTGTGGTTTGGAAATCTGTCAGTTCCAGAATCCTATGTCCCCTTTTAGTGTGTCTGTGATGATTTCTGGGTGCTTAGTTCAGCATCTGATCTGGATTTCCTGCAGTATGAACTGTCTATTTGAGGCTCTTGCTGCAACAGATTTGCTCAGAGTTCATGGATGCACTTCTCTGACAGATCTAGCTTACCCCACTCATCTTGATTTCACCATGGAGAAAGCCCTACTTAATTTTGTCACATGAAGTAATTGTCCTGATTAGCCTTAACTGTCAGGTTAACTAACACTCCTAGACTTGTCTAATTGGAGAAACCTTGAAAGCAGAATTTCCCAGATCAGATTGGTCCATGCTTGTATTTTTCATATTAATTGTTTATTGATATGGGAGGGTCTAGCACACTGGACAGTACCATCCTGGGCAGGAGATCCTAGTCCATAGGAGACATCTAGTTGACAGCAAGCCAGAGAGTAAGCCACAAGAAGCATTTCTCCATGAGTTCTTCTCTATACCTTCCCTCAGTGTGGATTGTCACCTGGGAAGTATAAGCTAGATAAAACTTTTTCTTCAAGTTGCTCTTGGTCATGACATTTGTTGTACAAACCGCCAAACTGTAACAATCTTCAGGAGTCCAGCTGGGCCTGCTCACTGAAGGTCATCACAGCCGGGCTTCTTGACTATTGGCCTTTCCTGTTGGAAGGAAGAAGGGGAAGGTCATAGGACTCTCACCTAGGTATTCAGTCATCCCTTCTAACCATTTCTATACAAATATGCATTAATTGTATACAGGCTCCAGGTCTCTGGGAGATACAGTGTATATAGGAGAGGTAAGATGAGGGTAGGGGTTCCGTGAAGCCCAGAGGAAGCCATCATTTATTCTGGATGCAGACCTTCCATGTGGCAGCTTTAAAGTTACCTACATTCATGCCCGGAACCCCTCACCTACTGCTCTGTAAGTAAGCTGAAAGTAAACCCTTGGGAAACTTTGGTGGAACGTTACCTTGGTTTGGGAAATTTTGGTGGAATATTACCTTGGTTTGTCCTTGGGATCTTAGGGGTGGGTAGACACCTCCCCCAGGGAAGGAATTTTAGCAACAGAAAAGTAATACTGTGTGTCTCTCTCTTATTCTTCTGTTGGTGGCTTTATATCTTGACTTTCTTCATCCTGAACTTCTGGTTTCACAGATGTTGCTCAGGATCCATCATCAATCTGTTTCCCTTTTGGGGCGGGGTAAGGAAATTGTACTTATATTATAGACTTATAGAATAGAAATTTCTTGTATCATCTTCCTGGAGAAGTCACAACAGTAGGTGTCTTAGTTAGGATTTTACTGCTGTGAACAAACACCATGACCAAGGCAAGTCTTATAAAGGACAACATTTAATTGGGCTGGCTTACAGGTTTAGAGGTTCAGTCCATCATCTTCAAGGTGGGAGCAGGGCAGCATCTAGGCAGGCATGATGCAGGCAGAGCTGAGAGTTCTACATCTTCATCTGAAGGCTGCTAGTAGAAGACTTGCTTCAAGGCAGCTAGGATGAGAGTCTTAAAGCCCACTCCCACAGTGACACTTCTAATTATGCTACTCCCTAGACCTAGCATATACAAACAATTACATTCCATTCCCTGGCCCCATAGGTTTGTTCAAACATATGAGTCTATGGGAGACATATCTAAACATAGCATAATGCAAAATACGTTTAGTCCAACTTCCAAAGATCCCATAGTCTATTTCAGTCTCAATAATATTAAAAGTCCAAAGTAAAAAGTCTCTTCTGAGATTCATCTAATCATTTAACTATAATTCCCTAACCAGGGCAGGAAACCATCTGGGCAAACTCCAAACTTTGCATCTCCATGGCTGATGTCAAAGATAGATCTCCACTTCGTTTTCATCTTTGTTGAACTTCTTTCTCCTGGGCATGTTCCACTCCCAGTTAGGAATTTGCCTCAGCAGATAAACCACAGCTCTGGCATTTTGACCATCTTGGGGTCTACAAAGCATCTACAATGTTCCAGCTTCTTCAGTGTCTGGGATCTACACATGGTCTTCTGGGCTCCTCCAAAGGGCTGGCATCACTTCTCCAGCTTTGCCCTCTGTAGCACTGTAAGCTCATGTTGATCCACTCCACTGCTGCTCCAATACACTGGGATCTTCTGCTGCAACTAGGCTTCACTAGTAGCCTCTCATAGGCTCTCTTCATAGTGCCAAGCCTCAACTCTTTTGCATGATCCCTTCAGTCCTGGGCCATCAATTGCAACTGAGGCTACACTTTCAGCAATGGCCATAAATGGCCTCTCACAGTGCCAAGCCTTAGTTGTTCTTCATGACACATTCATGCCTTCAAAACCAGTACCACCTTGGTGACTCTTACTAAGCATAGCTGCTGCTGCTAATATCTCTGGAACACAGCTTCTTTGTGTTCTCAAAAAATACTTCCTTCAGTTCTTCCCCTAACTCCTCCATTGGGGTCCCTGTGCTCAGTCCGATAGTTGGTTTCGAGCATCCGTATCTGTATTAGTCAGGATCTGGCAGAGCCTCTTAAGAGACTGCTGTGTCAGGATCCTGTCAGCAAACACTTCTTGGCATCAGCAATAGTGTCTGGGTTTGGTGTCTATATGTGGGATGGATCCACAGATATGGGGAAGTCTCTGGATGGCCTTTCCTTCAGTCTCTGTTCCACTCTTTGTCCCTGTATTTCCTTTAGACAAGAACAATTCTGGGTTAAGGGGCTGTACTAGTCAGGATTCTCTATAGTCACAGAACTTATGGATAGTCTCTAGATAGTAAAGGAATTTATTGATGACTTACAGTCGGCAGCCCAATTCCCAACAATGGTTCAGTCGCAGCTGTGAATGGAAGTCCAAGGATCTAGCAGTTAGTCTCACACAGCAAGCAGGCGAAGGAGCAAGAGCTAGACTCCCTTCTCCCAATGTCCTTATATTGTCTCCAGCAGAAGGTGTAACCCAGATTAAAGGTGTGTTCCACCACACCTTTAATCCCAGATGAAAGGTGTAGCCCAGATTAAAGGTGTGTTCCTTAAACTCGGAGATTCAATCTTCTGGAATCCATAGCCACTACGGCTCAAGATCTCCAAACCAAGATCCAGATAAGGATCTCCAAGCCTCCAGATAAGGGTCACTGGTGAGCCTTCCAATTCTGGATTGTAGTTCATTCCAAATATAGTCAAGTTGACAACCAGGAATAGCCACTACAGGGGCCTTATTTGTCATCAATGTGAGGGGAGGCCCTTGGTCCTATGAAGGCTTGATGCCTCAGTGTAGCAGAATGCTAGGGCAGTGAGGGGGGAGTGGGTGGATGAGTGGATGGGAGAGCACCCTCATAGAAGCAGGGTAAAAGGGGATGGGATAGGGGGGTTACAGAGGAGAACCCAGGAAAGGGGATAACATTTAAAATGTAAACAAATAAAATATAACATTAAAAATAGCATGGAGTATAACATCTTAGTCAAAACAAAACAAACAAACAAACAAACAAAAACCCCACAAACACTTCCCAGAGGATTTCACCTCAGCAATGCTGGTCTCTTCTTAATCACCACTAATTTCTTAGCTCCAGCTAACCAGCATCAATTGTCCCAGTAATCCCTTCTATTCTGGAAACCAGAGCCACGTGGCCAAAGCTGCTGCTTTGCTGGCACTGGAACATGGCCTCCTTGTTCAATTACATTATCACCAGTTTTCTGTTTTCCAACTCCTTCACTGCCTAAGCTTGGCTGTTCTGGAACTTACTCTGTAGACTGACTTTGAACTCACAGATCTACATGCCTGTCTCCCAAGCAATGGGATTAAAGGTTTGGTCCACCAAGCCTGGATTTAAGTTTTCCTTGGCCTAGAAAGTGCTCTAGGTGGTCCTTGAACTCAGAGATCTGCTTGTCTTTGTCTCCTGGGATTAAAAGCTTGTACTACCATGCCTGGACATAAACTTAGCTAGGTGGGATCTTGCCCCAAAGTCTCTACTCCCTTAATTCAATTTAATATCCTGGAACACAGGATTCAGCTCCATTTCACTTCCTGGTACCCCCTTTAATGCTCAAACCATATATTTTATATTTTTCCTTTTCTCAGCTTGCTGTGCTTATTTAAAATGCTCTTCATAAGACTTAAGCAGGAAACAAAGTGTATGATGGGTGTTTCTGAGACTTCCTTTGTCAGTGCAGTTAATCTGAGTCTCTTCACCTTAGGCTCAGGCAGACTCTTCAGACAAAGGCAAAAATTAGCCACATTCTTCACCAAAATACCACCAAACAGTCTTTACTGAAATGTCAATTACTGAACTTTAATTATAGGATAATTTTCGGCTACTAGCAAACTTTTTCCTCCTATGGCTCCTGTTTGGTTTCCTGGCATCTGCCCTCTTTCCTGTGAATGGTGTGTTTTAGAAGATGCTAGAGACAGAAGAGTGTTCTTCTTCTCAAAACTGGTTACCTCACTTAATATTTTCTAGTTCCATGCATGTGTTTTCCTTCAAATCACAGAATTGCATTTTATTTGGTGATAAATAAAACTACATTGTACAGATTTAACAAATTTTCATTATCAATTCATTATTGATGACTTCTAGGCTGATTTTATGGTTTTTAGCTATTATGAAAAGATCAACAATGACCAAATGTCTCTGTAATAAAATACATTTCCTAAGAAAATCTATGTTAATAATAAGTTCTAGAACAGCCAGTGCTATGTAGAAAGATCTTGTCTCAAAAAAGAAAAAAGATAGAAAATAGAAGGAAGGAAGGAAGGAAGGAAGGAAGGAAGGAAGGAAGGAAGGAAAGAAAGGAAGGAAAGAGAGAGAGAAAGAGAAAGAAAGAAAGAAAGAAAGAAAGAAAGAAAGAAAGAAAGAAAGAAAGAAAGAAAGAAAGGCAGAAAGAAAGAAAGAAAGAAAGAAAAGAAGGAAGGAAGGAAGGAAGGAAGGAAGGAAGGAAGGAAGGAAGGAAGAAAGAAAGAAAGAAAGAAAGAAAGAAAGAAAGAAAGAAAGAAAGAAAGAAAGAAAGAAAGAAAGAGGAGGAAGGAAATAAATAAGCTATGTTAAAATTCTCTCCAGTGTGCAGCTCTAGGTTTGATTTTCAGCACTGTAAATAAAACCCAAAACCAAAATCCTTTCTTCTTTCTGAGGCCTAGCATGCGTACCAGGCCAGCCTCAAACTCATAGAGATCCATTTGTCTCCAGAATGTTGGGCTTAAAGGCATGAGCCATCGTATGGGGCCTTATTTTGCCTTTTTTTTTTTTTTTTGAGACAGAATTTTGTGAAGCTATCCTAGTTAACCTGAAATTTGCACTGTAGCTGAGGATGATCTTGAATTCTTAATATCCTGCCTCTGCCTCCCAAGTACTGGAATCATCGCCATCTCACCTTTTCTTCTTAATCAAGCTCTTGGTTCAAAATTCTCAAGTTTCTCACTGATGTCTACCTGCATGACCTAATCATCTTACAGGACCTCTCCCACCTGCTGTGCTGTCCATACTAAAACCCTTCGAAGACTTCTTAAAATTGAGTAAATAAAGCTCAAGTGGTTCACATGGTATTTGTCACTCTGCGGCCTGAGTCCTTCTCAGTCTAAACATGGAACACAAGGCATGAAGTTCTAGCAGCTTTGCAAAACAAGGATTTCTAAAGCCTCTGCAGAGGGGGAAAGCCTGGCCGACACCTTGGCCTGAGCCCTTAGGAATCAGCGATAGACTTCTGGCCTTTAGAACTGTGGGTTTGAAAGTGCAGGGCTATACCTGACCAATGCAATTACAATAGATAGGACATTAATACAACTTCCTCTAGATGTCTCAATGTTTGTCCCAGCCTGAGCTTCATGCCCTCCCCTGCACACTCTGAGCATCTACTACATATCTGATCCATAGTTTGCTCAGGACACATTTTTATTTTCCTATTAAGTCATATGTTTCCTGATACCTGGCACATAACAGAGACCTCACAGACACTGGGGGAGTAAAAGTGCCCTGCCTTCAGTTCAGTATGCTACTCTTCCTGTCATCACTATCTCCAGTGGTCTAGAAAGGACTGGACCCAACAAAGCAGAACAGGTACAGAAAATAGGTCCTCAGGTTATAACCAGGAAGAACAACAGAGAGATGAGAAAAAACTATCCTATGTAAAGTGGCTATTGAATTATGTTTGGGTATTTTGTAGCTTTCAGATTCCTAGGGTATCACTAGCCTAGAGTGGGAATGTCTGTATACTGCTGTTTTTGAGAAACGGACAGACACGAGCTGCAGCTTTTATGCAAGAAGAACTCTGATATGAGCTGCAATACACAGTGACAGTTAATTGTAACTGCCAGTATGAATAATCAATGAGCAACCAGGGTATTGATGAGGCACACCTTTGGACATTTTCAGAGATGGTTAACTAAAGGGTAAGGACATCCTCTGAATGTGAGTGGTACCTACCCATGAGCAGGGGTCCCCTATTCAACAGAACACTAGCCCTCTCATCTCTCTGCTTCCTCATCTGCCTCAATAAAAGTTGGCTACAGTGAGGAACCTCCTGGGTCACCAATATGTACTGTGTCCTCAAACCATGAACCAAAACAAATCCTTCCTCCTTTAAGTTGCTTTGTTTGGGATTTGTTCACAGTGATGAGAAAAATCAGCTAGCATGTCCTTACACAGATTCACCAAGATCTCTGCAGACAAGCATTAGTGTATCCTGGCATAACTAGGAAAATGATTTAGATTCAAAGGAAAACCTGCTTGGCATTATTTTAAGTATATTTTCTTTACTCTCTGACAGTTTCATGCGTGTATACAACATATCTTGATTGTACCTATCCTAACTTGTAGCGGGACTTTTGGATATTCTGCTTTATATTCCCAGTAGATTGAGCTTCCAGCCACCTGCCCAGGAAGACTTTAGATCTGAGAATGAAAGACACACACACACACACAAGCTTATTTTTAATATGCCATCTTGCTCAATGGCTGAGCACTTCTAATCTTCTGCCTACTACCCTAGGCCCAGTCAGGGAAGTGGACAGTGGTCATTTACCCAAAATCTCACATGGCTGGTTGGCTTCATCTCCTGAAGCTTCTATGTCCATCTGTATTCCACTGTTTCATGGTAATTTCTTCCTCTCCTCTGTCGCGTCCGCTCTTGACCAGCAAGAACGACACGACCACCAGTCCTTCTAACAGCAGTTTATTCAGCAAACTTCAGTCTTCATCTCTCTCGCTTCATCTTTTTCCTCATCTATCTCCCTCTCTCTCGAACCCCGGGCCTCTCACTCTTATATACTCTCAGTCCCCATCCACTCACGGCAGACCACGTCACCTCATCAGGCACGCAGCTTCAGCTAATCAGGGCGGCAGGGGCATGTCTCCAGTAAATATGGATTCGCCAGTAACATGGTGCACCTGCGCAGCTCTCACGATGGTTGTGGCTTATTTTCAGGTGTATGAGGAAGTCAGGTGCAAGTCATAAGACTCAGCTGCAGTCCTGGGCGCCATCTTGGGACTGCTGTCACACTCGCTCCTCACATCTCCCCCTTTTTTCTTTTTTGGCAGAGAGAATGTCTGTCTTAGATTGATTGCCCCCTGCAGCAATGCCCCTTACCCGTCCTTGGGAGACAAACAGCATTGGTTTGATCCCTGTCTTAGGTTGGTGACATGCCCAGGGAGTCTTATCCGTCACTGACTACTTCTCTATCATGCCAAGCCACACTTGGGAAGATTGTCCTGTTTGCATGCGGCAGGTGCATCAGAAGGCCAGGATGCTGATTAATCTATGGCCAGATCTTGATTGCTGCAAGCAAGCCTCATGGGTGAAGGTAGAGGTCTGATCCCCAGTGTGTAAGCCTAGGGGCCCACACAAAACCATCCCTTGGGCTCATCACCCAGAGAGGTCTTGGTCAGCTCCCGTGTCGTTTTTCCTGAGGAAAGGGAACTAGGACACTGAACCTTCATGCAATCAGACGTGCCTTCCACAGGATGCCAACAGCAAGCTATCCTCTGTGCAGTGCTTAGCCTCGCAACCCATGGCATAACGCAGCATTATTTCTTTAGAGCGGCAAACCGAATCTGAGGAGATTGTCCCGCCTCCACTGCAGCAAAAGCCTGCACTACCATGGCGAAAGTGGGGGCTTGCACATGCTGCACCTGACACATACGCCAAACACACAACACACACACTATTACAAGCATACATCCCAGGGCTCCCATCAGCCCTGAGGCAAGAGATCTTATAAACAATAAACACAAAAGGAGGTCACATACAAACAGGCATAGCCTGAAAAGAAACATTCCTTCCTCCAGCAAATTGAAATACAGAAGTTTCAAACACATTAGAACCATTTCAATAAAATTTGCATTACCCCAGGCCCCTCCTGTCACCTGTCTTAAGAGGGAAAGATCAGTGCAACTACCATTCACCCCACATAACAACCATACATATAAGGGGCACTGCCCAAGGTGGAAGGGAATCAGGAACACTCCTACAAAAAGGAAGGGGGGCCCATCTAGGTTGGGAGGGTATAGTGCCATTGCCCTTGGATATACTGGCAGGCCACACCCCTTGGATCCAGGTAGCATTAGCTTTAGTAGATACAGCTGAACACAATCACTCATCTGTGAAATATTTTGAATCATCTGAAAACGCAACAATCCCTTTAGCTGAAGCAGCATAGAAAAAAGGCAATTGTAGTGAAGCATTAGATGTAAAGAATTGAGGAAACACTTGAATGCGTCAATGACATGGGTTTCAGCAACACAGACAGACATAATTCCCCAATGTAGCTCTTCAGTTCTCACTAGTGGGAGCACCCCCAGCCACAGGAACATCCACGTCCTCATATCTCTGCTTGTTTTGAATTGCTCTGGTCAGCCGTTCTGGGACCCACAGCTGTTGTCGGTGATCCTGGGGAAACACACAAACAGACCCTCTCCCTCAAACCAACTGAGAGCGCTCCTCTCTCACATGATTCAGTGCCTCATTGTCTCTCTGGAGTTCTGCAACACCTTCAACACCGGTGGGCAATGATTTCCACACCCTTATGGCAATCTGATTCACCTGCTCAAACACCTGCACTGGATATCCTGTCTGTTGTTGTGCAAAGCGACCTTGACCAAGCAGCATATCCCTATCCCATGCTGGATTTTCTGCAGCAACACTAGCCACTGCCTGCTCATTTGTAAATTCAATAAGGCAGGCTTTCCAATCTAAATACTGCCCAGGTAAAAGGCATGCCTTCACCAAGACTGCCCAATCGGAAGGCATCATGCAGTGTCTATTCAAGGCCTCTACTTGAGCCACAGTATAGGAGGCAGTTAAGCCGTACATCCGCACGGACTCAGCCAAATTCCTGATTACTTTGAAATCTAGAGGCTCATGATATCTCCGCCCTGCTTGGTCGGTGAAAATAGGACATTCCAGCAAGGAGAATCTAACCTCTCTCCAAACCTCCAGACAGAAGGTCTGTCTATATGCGGCTGCCGAGGAGGCATAGGGAGGGGGCGTGGAAGCTAATTCGCCTTCCTCCTCCACCTCGGCTTTTATTTTGTCCTTTCTGTCCACCTGATAACACTGTGTCTCCTTTTTCTTTTTTCTTTTTAAGCCCTTCTCCTCTTCCGACATACTCTCTTGTTGCTCTATAAGGATTTTCTGACCTGTCTTGACTGCCTCTCGATTCAAACAGTAACAGAGTCCATATATCAGAACAAACAAGACCAAAACTATCAGACCTACCCACAAAGGGTCAATGGGAGAAAAAAGCATAACTACACAGCGAGGATCTATTGACCACTACACTGAGGTTATCATAGTTCTTTAACTTGTCCCAAAACCGGGAACCTTAACTTGTCCCCATGGTTTCACTTTTACTTTGTGCCTGCTTCCTGGCAACTTTATATTTGCCTCTATTTTATCCAAGGTCCTTCCCAAATCACTTTTACTTTGTGCCTGCTTCCTGGCAACTTTATATTTGCCTCTGTTTTGTCCGAGGTCCTTCCCAAATCACTTTTACTTTGTGCCTGCTTCGCGGCAACTTTATATTTGCCTCTATTTTATCCGAGGTCCTTCCCAAACTCCTGGGGTCGTCAGTTTCACTTACCGTGAACTTACCCTGCCGGCAAACACTGACTGCTGTAAGTTCTGAACTCATTGGTGGGGGAGTCGGTTCCCCGTACAGGCCACCAATTGTTGCGTCCGCTCTCGACCAGTAAGAACAACACGACCACCAGTCCTTCTAACAACAGTTTATTCAGCAAACTTCAGTCTTCCTCTCTCTCGCTTCATCTTTTTCCTCATCTATCTCCCTCTCTCTCGAACCCCGGGCCTCTCACTCTTATATACTCTCAGCCCCCATCCACTCACAGCAGGCCATGTCACCTCACCAGGCATGCAGCTTCAGCTAATCAGGGCGGCAGGGGCATGTCTCCACTAAATATGGATTCGCCAGTAACATGGTGCACCTGTGCAGCTCTCACAATGGTTGTGGCTTATTTTCAGGTGTATGAGGAAGTCAGGTGCAAGTCATAAGACTTAGCTGCAGTCCCGGGCACCATCTTGGGACTGCTGCCACACCTGCTCCTCACAATCTTCCCCCCTGTGTCCTAGCCTGTTCAACTCTAAGGTTTCCACCCTGTCTCCTTTTGCCCAGCCACTGTTCACTGGCATCTTTATTGATTGATCAAAAACCAATTTGGGCCAAGGACTTTCAGCATCTGGACACACAAATTCCCAAATAGGGAACCAAATCAATTCAAAACATTAAAACCAATCCCCAACACTAACGCTCCTCTCTCACTTGCTCAGCATCTCGAAAGGGTTTCTGGCAATGTCCTCATGATGTCTTGTTGCTCAATATATGTAGAAACACTGACCCCTACTTGTTTCCTGTATAAGGGAAGATTTTATGAATAGTCATTATACAAAGCACTGTAGTAGACACTTATGATCAGCCCATCATTTGCTGCCTTTATAAATTCCCGATTAATGAGATTTTATTTTAAAATGTCTATCTTATATGTTGCTTGACTACTATGTGCCACAGAAACACAGTGTTCATACCGATTAAAACAAAGTCAGCCAGGCCCTGCCAGAAAGCTACTCTAATGTTCATCTCTGCCTGGATGGGCCACACATCACTAGAGCAGACCTAAGATCTCGAAGGTGTTCATGGACACTGTGACCTTCATTATAATTCACTCCATTAAAAACACAAATGAGAGAATGGGAAAGTTCTGATTCTCATAAAATTGCCAGAATAACAGAAGAAACTAGTGTTGCCCTGATCACCTTGTTCCAGCAGTGTCCAACCCAACAGAGCAACAGTGTGTTAAACTGGTATTGGCTTTTCCACATCCCCAAAGGCTATCTTTTAACATAACACCACTCATCTGCCACTCGCCACTTCAAAACTAAAACAGTGGAGGACACTGAGTTGGAGACACCTAGCTGGAAGTGTGAGTACCCAGACCCACAGACTGCCTGCACATGACCCAAGGCACTCCTACATAAGAAGTCAGGGACTACTGGAAGGCTCCTCGCTGTACTGTCAGGTACCCACTTCTTCTCACCCTTCCTTCCTTCCTTCCTTCCTTCCTCCCTTCCTTCCTTCCTCCCTCCCTCCTCCCCTTCTTTTTTTCTATCTTTCTTTCTCTCCCTCTCTCTCTTTCTTTCTTTCTTTCTTTCTTTCTTTCTTTCTTTTGTTTGCCTTTATAATTAAAAAACAACCTTTTTACTGATCCTTTGTGAATTTCACATCATGTACCCCACCCCACTCACCTCCCCATCCCTCCATATATACCCCTGCCCTTGCAAACTCCCTGAAAGAAAACAAAATAATTAAAGTTTAAAAAATAAAACAAACAACAACAACTCTCTTCTTGGTAGAAAATACAGTGTGTCACACAGTTCACCATTTTGCCCAAAGAGCTTTACTTGCAAACGTCCATTGCAATGAGTCATTGGTCTGGTTTCAGGTCTATGACTTCTGCTTCACCATCAATACTGGATACTCACTGAGACTCCTATCTGATAACCAGTTGCTGCCCTGTGATGGAGGTCTTTCAGCTTTGTATTTGCAAGACTTGCCCCTTCATGTGCTCCAGGAGTTCATAGATGGGGTAAATGTTAAGATGGGCAAACTCAAAGCCCTGCATCTGGGCCTGGGTGGTAGCTGAATTGCTCAGCCTGCCAGCTCTCCTGAGCTGTTGCCAATGGGGCCTGCTCTCTCAATTTGCTCAGATGAGGGTTGAGACCAGCTCTTCTGAGCTGAAGCTATAGGGGTCAGCTCTCCTGCACCCACACCACCAGGGCCAGCTCTCCAGCACTGACTCAGCAAGGTATGGGGCCAGTTCACCCAAGCCCCAATGCAGAAGCTGGCAACAGGGTGGGGACAGTTCTCCCACACTCATACCACCAGGGCCAGCTCTCATAGTCTTCCCAGGTTGGGAGTAGGTAACATATCCATTCTTAAGGTGGCTGGTGAGAAGGCTCAAGAGAGCACTTTGAGAAGTGTCTTCTTATACTCTCAACACCAACTGAGTAGCAGGAAATCCCATTTTTTTCATGTACTTTATCTTCAGGCTGAACAGTGTTAGATGTAACCTGACAATAAAGCAACTGATTTATCTGTAAAAATGTAGAGGGAGCTTGGGAGTTTAATTTCTTTTTTTTTTTAAGTTTTATTTATTATACATAAGTACACTGTAGCTGACTTCAGATGCACCAGAAGAGGGCATCAGATCTCATTACAGTGGTTGTGAGACACCATATGGTTGCTGGGATTTGAAATCAGGACCTGTGGAAGAGCAGTCAGTGCTCTTTCCTGCTGAGCCATCTCGCCAGCCCGGGAGTTTAATTTCTTATTACAGCTTTTCTTTAACAACTTCATATACACACATGCACGCACACACACACACACACACACACACACACACACACACACAGTCAAACACATGCACACACTCATGCACACACAGTGTGTTCTGTTTGCTCTCATTCTCTACTCTTTCCTTCCTCCTTCCCACCTCCCACAGGACCCTTCCCACATTAATCTTTTTGTTTTGTTTTGTGACTCACTAAGCTTAACCTGGTTCCTCACATGGTTAAAAGTTTGGAGCTATCAAGTGGAGCCTGGTGTGCTCATCAGTGGTTACACACCTAAAGCCCAAGAGAATCTCCTCATTCCCAATCTATCAGTACCTTACAGTCCAACATAGAACCATTAGTCCCTCCTTGGTCTATGTTTAGCTATTGACAGGTCTGGTCCTGAGCTCAGGCAACCCTAGCTATGAGATTCTACATCACTTGCTTTTTGCTGCATGTGAAGTAGCATTCAGAGCCCCATCTTTCAGCTCTAACATCCTTTCTGTTCCTTCTTCTATGCTATTCTCTGAACCTTAGCAAGGGTAGCATAAATGTTTAGGACTGAGTATTTAACTGTCACTTACTCTAGGCCGCTTGAGAAGCTACAGTGTCTCCATCCACTGTAGAGAAAGCCAGTCTAGGCCAGGTTTAGACCTGGAAGTGGTAGTGAACCTCTTACTATACTTGCCATTGCAATAAACCAAGAAAGCAAACATGACTTTTATTTTATTAATTTATTTTTTATGTTTTCAGAAGCAATGGTAACTTAATCTCTGGGTGCAACAACTAAAACCTAATCTTGTAAGCCCTATTAAAATCTGATTCCTCCAGTGGCAAATACTTGTGGATCTGCCATACCAGGAAACTCTAGCAGCTATATCTTACCCCTCTCTGTTCCTGTTCCAAAAGGGACCTAACTCTCTCCTGCTTCCTCTCTTCTTCTGTCCAACTCGGAAGTCCCGCCTACTTGCCCAATTATTATTATTATTTTTCAGAAACAGTGGTAACTCAATCCCGGGCACAACAACTAAAACCTAATCTTACAAGCCTTATTAAAATCTGATTCCTCTGGTGGTGTGTTGCGGCCGCCAGCAGCTTGCAACATGAACGGTTCGACTGAGAAGGCTACTCGAGCTATAAGAGAGGAATCTAGACGGGGCGAAAGAAGAAACAGAGCTAAGACAAATTCATTCTGATCAAAGCTCAAATTTTATTGTTGTGACACTAGTTATAAAGGAAGGGGGAGGGGACCCAATTCCCGCCGAATAATCTCTGGTCCAGTAGAAAGGTGCATGTGTGTGGCTCCGCAGGTTCTAGCAATGGGCATGGCAGAACGAATGAGCAGGAAGCTCCACCCCTGAGCAAGCAGGTTTCAGGCTGGGGGAGGGGAGACTACATTTCCTCCCTTTTATTAACAAAACTAAAAAAAAAAGAAAAAGCTGGCCTGAGGGGGGGGGGGGGATTATCTATGCTCAATAGTTCTGCCTGGAATCTAGGGCTAAAGAAAAAACCTGTTTCCCTGGGATTCTTTAACTTTTCTTATGGTAAACTGTATCTGGCTTAAGACTGTCCTTACTTAGTAAACAACTAACTGAAAAGCCTGGAGCTGCAGGCTCTGACTTTATGATGCTAATTAGTACTTGGTAGGTAACTTTCTAGTTGACCTCTGCATTTTTGGATGATAGGTGGGAAACAGGGAGAAGGGGTTCAGCCAGCTCTGTAGTACAAGGCCAATTGGCTTTTTTATTTGGGTGGGAGGCAGTGAAGGGCTTGCCCTTTCAATAGTACGTCTCCAATCTCTCTCCCCCCTATTAATTAAGTTAAAATAAGGCAGCGCTTAACTGAGGTGATCAAATGATTTTCTCATCCGTAGATGAGTGGGCTTTTAACCTTGGCTTGGGTGGACATTGACCCGATTCCTCCCGTGGGTACTGTTAAGACCCACACCTGTGGCTCTCGGTATCTTTTGGGGAGGGGAGGCAGAGCCGAAAAATATTTTTGGTTTTTAGCCAAATTTTGATACCAACCTCTTTCAAACCGGGTTTATCTCACAGGGAACTCAGAAATGGTCAAGCTGGACCTTCCCCTGCAGTGACTCTGCACCAAGCAATGCCCATACTGAATTTGTACGATCACAAACCAGTATGCACAGTTCTGAGTGCTGTGCAGCTCCTAAAGGAGAATTATCAACCTCAGATTTAGCAAGGCCTAGGCAAGAATTATGTCATTAGTAACACCACGACTTGTGGCTAAAATAGGAGCTGGAAGTCGTTCCTCCTCGTCCCTGTTTTATCCACAGCCTAAGGAACTAAGGACACCTTGCAGTAACAGCAAGGGTGAAAAGCCAGAGGCCAGCTAAGGGACTAAGCCTGTCTATCAAAATAAAAACCAATCTTTATTAATATAGAAATATCTACTTTTCTAGCCCTCTTGGTAAACCTAATTTTTAACTCAGACTGAAAGCCACATGCTGGAAATGTCCTGAGAATGGAGATAACAGCTGCAACCTGTGCGCTTTAGGGGGGGCGGGGATGCACATCCGCTGGTCCGGCTCGAGAATGTTGATTTACCTGCTTGAAAGACAAAATCTCGACAGTGAGAAAGTAGGAAAGCAGAACTTCTTTTGGGGAAGTCCAGGTACTTTATTCAAATGCAAATTGTAAAGCTGAGGCTAGTCTCCGGCCTCCTGTCGGGGAGCTGGCTCAGAGAGTAGCTGGAGAACAGCTTTGGGAGCTTTCGCTCTCAGCTGAATTCTAAGCACAAAAGGAATTTTAGTCTTTAGAATGATACTTACCAGAAGAGTCAGAATCTGTGTTCATCTGACGAATTAATCTCTCTGGCAGCCACCGCGCTCCATCTTCATCTCGTGAAAAAACACAAACTGAGCCCCTACCCCAAATTAGAACTGGATCTGGACCCTTCCATTCATTAGTCAGGGGGTCCTTCCATTTTACCAATGCATAAGAATTAGAAGTAACTGGATGCCAGTGGCAATCCGCTGCAGACTGGCCTTTGATATCGGTGTGCAAGAAATTTAGGACAAATAAGGTGAAGGCAAGGTGAGCCTTTGGTGACCTTGGGGGATATAGCTGCCCCTCTTTTGTTTTAAAAAGCCAATTCTTTAAGGTGCGATGAGCACGTTCAACTATTCCTTGTCCCATGGGGTTGTAAGGAATTCTAGTTTTATGTTTAATGCCGAATTCTTTACAGAATGAAATAAAGTTTTTACTGGAATAAGATGGCCCATTGTCTGTCTTAATAAGTTTAGGCAATCCCATGGCATTAAATGCTTGTAGGCAATGATCAATTACGTTTTTTGAAGCCTCTCCTGTATGCAGAGAAGCAAAAAGAAATCCTGAACAAGTATCAATGTAAACATGTATATATTTTAGTTTTCCAAATTCTGCATAGTGGGTTATATCCATTTGCCAAATATGATTAGGCATAAGGCCTCTAGGATTAACTCCTAGATGCGGCACTGGAGATAAAGTAATACATTTAGGACATTGTTTTACAATCATTCTCGCTTGCTCCTTTGTGATCTTATGTCGGAGCCTTAGGGTATGGCTAGAGAGATGAAACCTTTCATGATCACGTTGGGCCAAAGCAACCCAATCTGAAACTAAGGCTTCTCCTATTAGAGCTCTGTCAATGTGATCATTATTTTCGGCCAGAGGTCCAGGAAGACCAGAGTGAGACCGTATGTGGCCAATATAAAACGGATTTTTCCGGGTGAGAATGATGTTTTGTAATTCTGAAAATAAAGATCCTGACGGCGTATTGAAGTTAAACGTACCACAGGCTTTCAATAAGGGTACCGACTGAGCAACATATAAACTGTCAGTAAAAATATTAAAAGCCTCATGTACAGACTGAAAAACCTTCAGTACTGTTGTTAATTTGGCGAGCTGAGCCGAGAGACCAAGAGTCTCTACGATAACCTGTTGATTACTAATAAGATATCCAGCTCGCCCTTTAGAGGAGCCATCAGTGAAAATCAATAGAGCATTATTTAAAGGCTGTAAGGAAGTCATCTTAGGAAATATCATATCATGTACATTTAAGAATTTTATTAACCTATCTTGGGGGTAGTGGCTGTCTATAGTTCTTTCAAACCCTATTTGTGCAAGCAACCAATCTGTACAATGCTGTTTCAGCCAAGTGTCTTGACTTATGCTGTAAGGCTGGACAATGATATCTGGCTCCTTTCCGAAATAAGTCAATGCCTGCCTTCTTCCAGTGATAATCATCTGAGCCACTGCTTCATGATATGGCAAGATATTACGTTTGGGAGAAATCCTCGAATGTATCCACATTATAGGAAATTTTTGCCATAGTAATCCCGTAGGCACATGAGTTGTATTAAAAATTAACAGGTGCAGCGGCAGGGAGTAATCTATGTAAGTGACCAACTGTTCTTCAATAGCCTTTTCCACTAGCTGTAAGGCCAGTAATCCTTCTGAGGTTAGGAATCTAGGGGAAGTGGGATCAGAACTCCCTTTAAGAATATCAAATAAAGGTTTCAACTCCCCTGTAGTAAGCTTTAAATAGGGGCGAAGCCAATTTATATCACCTAACAATTTTTGAAAATCATTTAAGGTCCTTAAGTTATCTCTACGAATAACAATTTTCTGGGGAAAAACAGCTTGATCAGTGAGTCTAAAACCCAAATAATTATAAGGATCCTGAGTTTGTATCTTTTCAGAAGCAATTTGTAATCCCTTATCAGCTAGGGCCTTTTGTAAGCCTCTATAACACAAAAGCAAATCTTGGGGGTCCTTTCCCGCCATCAAGACATCATCTGTGAAATGAATGATGTAAATATTTGGCCATTGTTGTCTAACAGGCTGAATTGCCTTTGCCACAAACCTTTGACATAAGGTGGGACTATTAGCCATCCCCTGCAGGAGAACTGTCCATTGATATCTTTTCATGGGTTCCTTGAAATTTACAGAAGGAACACTAAAAGCAAATCTCTCACAATCCTTTGGATGCAAAGGGATGGTAAAGAAACAATCTTTCAAATCTATAACAATCTTATAATATCCCTTAGGAATGGCTACTGGGGAGGGGAGCCCCGGTTGTAAAGTTCCCAAAAGTACCATGGTTTCATTAAACTTTCTTAAATCTTGCAACAGTCTCCATTTTCCCGATTTCTTCCTGATAATGAAAATGGGTGTATTTTAGGGAGAATGAGACTCCACCAAATGTCCTGCTTCTAACTGCTCCTGCACTAGCAACGAAGCGGCCTCTATTTTCTCTTTAGGTAAAGACCACTGATCTACCCACACCGGAATATCATTACGCCATTGAATTTTTTCGGCATGGGATGCAGGCAAGACAGTGACCACTACTGAAAATACTTTAAACCTCTCACCTTAGAGTGGGGTTTAAGATCCTCAAAAGCCTTAATTTCCTGTCCCTTCTTTATTAGTCCACGATCAGGCAGGGGTCCCTGCCTGAACGTCTGCTCAGTCACCATCTCCTTAGAACTGCACAGGATAACGCCCATCTGTGACAACAGATCTCTTCCCCACAGGGTTACAGGCAAATTTGACATAACATACGGCTGAATCTTTCCTGATTTTCCATCCTCATCTCTCCAGGTTAGCAATTTGGAACTACGTTTTGGGTTACTGGCGTAACCAATTCCTTGAATGTGAGTCAAGGAAACAAACAGGGGCCAGTTTGAGGGCCAGTCCTGCCCTCTTATAATCGTTACATTGGCCCCGGTATCTATTAATCCTTCAAAGCTTTTTCCATCAAGATTCAATTTAAGATTAGGTCTCTGTGATAGATTTCACCCAATTTACGCCAGAGGAGTCAAAGTTATTTTGTCCTTTCTCATTTTCAAAGAATTTATACAGTGACCAGCGCAAAGGGATCAAAGTAAGTTGAGCAATTTTCTGATTAGCGGGTATAGTTATAACACCACGAGGGCAAGCGGCTATGATTTTAATTTCTCCCTCATAATCATTACTTATAACACCTGGATAAATCTGCAGGCCTTCTACAATAGAACTGCTTCGTCCTAAGAGAAAACCACAGGTTCCTACAGGTAGTGGTCCAAAGACTCCAGTAGGCAGAGTTTGGACTCCCACTTCTGGGGTTAATGCTGCATGGACAGTGGAACAGAGGTCCAGTCTTGTATTTCCTGGGTTTGACCTGACAAGCTCAAGAACTGATCTTGTTGGCTGGGCAGCAGATTTATAGCCCCATAAGCTGTCTTCTTTGAGTAACTCGGGGCCTGGGGCTGACCCCTTTCCTCGTTTCCTGGCACCGGGAGGCTCAAAACCCCTGTTTTATGCTTACAATCTTTTGCCCAGTGGCGGCCCTTCCCACACCGGGGACATATTCCTGGGGCACGGCCTGTTTGTTTAACCTCGGCACCCTTGTTCTGAGGACAATTAATTCTAAAATGATCTAAACTTCCGCATTTAAAGCATGCATTATTCCCTCGTTTCCTTGAGAACATTGCTTGCGCGTGGGTTCCCTGCAAGATCTCGCAGGAAGGCCCGATGTCTGCGCAAAGGCGGACATATCCCGCCAAATCTGTCGTTCCCTTATGCGGTTGAATCGCAGCTCGGCAAATTGTGTTAGCATTCTCATAAGCCAATTGCATAACAAAAGGACTTCCCGTGTCCGGACTTCCAAGGATTCTACAAGCTGAAATCAATAGCCTGTCCACAAAATCTTGATATGGTTCATCAGAACTCTGCCGAATGCTAGCTAAACTTCTACCAATCTCTCCTTTGACTGGCAACCTTCCCCAAGCACAGCGTGCGGCCGTCGCAATTTGCGCGTACACTGCAACGGGAAAATCAATCTGATTTGTCTGTTCCTCATATGGACTCTCTCCTAAAAGCATGTTGCTATCCCAGTCTGAATTATCAGCCTGAGCGTTAGAAGCAGCAGTTTTCTTACTGGCGTCTCACCATTCAGAATCCCAAAGTAAAAAATCTCCTCCTGACAGGGTAGCCTTAGAAAGAGTCTTCCAATCTAAAGGGGTTAAGTGTGACTCCACAACTGTGTCCAGTAATGCTTGAGTGAATGGGGCTGAAGGGCCATATTGCACAACAGCTGCCTTTAACTCTTTTATCAACTTGAAATCCAAGGTCTGGTAATGTCTGGCCCTAGTATCTTGCTGATCAACTACCTCGACCACAGGAAAGGCTAGCGTATTAGACATATTCTGTCCTTTCCCACGAGCCTGACTCACAACCTTTTCTAGCGGCACCTGGTGAACTACAGAAGAGTTACTCTTCTCTGCTTCTGACATCTTTTTTAGTTCCCGAAGCTCATTAGTCAGCCTCTGAAGCTTAATCTCAAACTCTAACTTGCTTAGTCGTGTGTCCCTATGAGTGGCACCTCCCGAAGTGGAGACTATAGGTGGAGCAGGAGATTCACAAGAGGACCAATTCTCATTAAAGTGATGGGCAGCTCCTCTATCTGAGTGATTTTTGTTAAAAATCAGTTTCTCATCCGAGTTTCCACATTTATCAATTTTTGAGTTAAGAAGATCTTTTTCTGAGGAGGCCCTCTCTGACAGGCACTCCTCCTGAGATACCACAAGCTCTGCCTGGGGGCAACTTAGCCCTGGGGAAGTGGCATCTTTTATTGCATCATTTACGAGCGCCCAGAGGCCTAGGGTAAAATTATCTGCCTGAGTGATTTTTAAGGCCTCACCAACTTTCTCCCAGGTTCCACAATCTACTGTTTCTTCTTCCTTGATCCATGGGCAACAGCTATCTATCTTACCTAAAAAATTTTTTACTAATTGTACTTCAAGCCTTACTCCTCTGGCCTGAAACAACTCTCGAAAACTATGGGCAACCGCCTGATCCATGACTTTAAACCCTTTCTTCTTCCACCTAAGCAGCTTCCTAAAAAGCTGCGTCCAACCTGCCTGTTTCCGTTTCTAGTTCCGATTAACACGCTGCTGACCCAAGCAGAACCAGCATTGGGTTAGCACTGATTCAAGCTTAATTTGTATCCTATCGCATCCTCAGCAACACTTTACAAAACTGAAATTTTAAACTAGCGCTAGCATGTGTACCTGTCCGTTGCTCCTGTCCGATACGAAGATCCTTTCCTGTGGAGCTCCACAGCAGCAGCATTCCTCTTAGCATCCCTCTGCCATTCTTCAGGTCCCTGTTCGGGTGCCAAAATGTTGCGGCCGCCAGCAGCTCGCAACATGAACGGTTCGACTGAGAAGGCTACTCGAGCTGTAAGAGAGGAATCTAGACGGGGCGAAAGAAGAAACGGAGCTAAGACAAATTCATTCTGATCAAAGCTCAAATTTTATTGTTGCGACACTAGTTATAAAGGAAGGGGGAGGGGACCCGATTCCCGCCGAATAATCTCTGGTCCAGTAGAAAGGTGCATGTGTGTGGCTCCGCAGGTTCTAGCAGTGGGCGTGGCAGAACGAATGAGCAGGAAGCTCCACCCCTGAGCAAGCAGGTTTCAGGCTGGGGGAGGGGAGACTACAGTGGTGAATACTTGCAGATCCGCCATAATACCAGGGAACTCTAGCAGCTACATCTTACCCCTCTCTGTTCCTGTTCCAAAATGGACCTAACTCTCTCCTGCTTCCTATCTTCTTCTGTCCAACTCAGAAGTCCCACCTACTTGCCCAATTATTATTATTTTTTTTTTCAGAAACAGTGGTAACTCAATCTCTGGGCACAACAACTAAAACCTAATCTTGTAAGCCTTATTAAAATCTGATTCCTCTGGTGGCGAATACTTGCAGATTCACCATGATACCGGGAAACTCTAGCAGCTACATCTTACCCTTCTGCTGTCCCGTTCCAAAGAGTCAAACTTGACTTTTAAAATGAAAGCATCATCTGTAACTCCTCTCACGTGATTCAGCACACTCTCTGGCCTCTTCTGGTGAAGCTGGCAGCCAGCAGCAATGCCAATGCAGGGATGGCAGCCTACAAAGGGAACTTTCCCTCTTAGCAGTTTAAATTATTGAGAAAAGTTCCAGAATGTCTTCATCAGATAGCATTTTGAATGATGTTCTCCATAGGCTGTGATATTTGAAAACTTGGTCCCCATTTGGTGATGCTTTTGGGAAGGTTTACAGTTCAGCCTTTCTAGAGGAAATCTGCCACTGGGGATGTGTCTCACCTTCTTTTGCTCTTCTTGATTTTTGTTTGCTTCTGTAAGTGTGGTTTCTCAGCATCCAGCTCCTGCCACTGTGCCTGAATCTGGCCACCATGCCTTTCCACTGTGCTGTGCTTTTAGCTCTCTGGACTTGTAAATCAAAGTAAATTCTTTCTTCCTTAAGTTGCCTTGGTCATGGTGTTATATCATAGCAATAGAATAGTTAATACACATGTATATACACATGTGAAATACATAGTACATATTGTGCCTTGTCTTTAAAAACAACACAATATCAATCCAGAAATCATAGACAACATCATCTTGTTCTCAAGAAAGGGCCCGTTCTCCACTTCATCCTAAAGAAGAGCCTATGCATATAATTTACAGATGTTCGGTTTCTATGTTTATTTGTATAGGGCCTTTTTTTAATTTAATGAAATTTGGAGATAGTAGCTTCTATAGAGCTAGTGAAAGCATGGACTAGGAACAGGATCTGAGTCAGAATGGTGTGTTGAGCCACTGGTGCCATTCAGTGCTCTGTGTTCTATAATACTTCCCATTCTGCAAGAATGCCATAAGCCTTTTTGTTGAGAATAATAATGAAGGCACAATCTCTTCAGACTGTGTTATATAAAGAGACACATACATATGTATATGTATGTATGTGTATATATACACATATATATGTATATATGTCTGTATATATATACATATATATATATATACACATTGATGTCTTATAGAGAGACATATACATGTATATAGAGATTTGCATTGTTGCGAGAAAGGTAAAATGACAGGAAAATAATTAAATAGGTATAAGAAACAGTGTGTGCTAAAGTTTGTTCCCATTAAGTGTGTTAGAGATGATCAAGTCAGTTTTGGAAAGAGGACTGTCAATAGTGTGCATTGCTGCACAGGTTTAACACAAACAAAGTGGGAAACCAGGCAAAGATTGTTCCAATTCGTGTTCCTTACTTCAGACTGGAGGCACTCTATGAGGTGCTTAATTTGCTTAGACACTCAACAAAAATTAAATTAACATAGTAAGACATTGAAAGGAAAATGTAGTTTTAGACATAAGAAGACACAGCTGTGTTTGGGGACTTACAACTGTCTCGAATTGAATTATTTTGAAAGTGTTTTGTTTTGGTAACATATCTGGCAAGTCCTCCTCCCCTTTGCTCTCATGCCTATGCATATTTAAGGGAGAATTTACTCCTTATGTTCTTTATTCAATTATACTTGACTCATCCTAGCATTACTTCATGTTTGTGAAAGCAATTTGATTGCCAATAATTGCAAGTTTCCTAACAAACTCTGAGAGGTTTTATCCCCTCAGGAACTAAAATTATCGTTTTTTCCATTTCACACCAAATTCTGAGAAATTTAAAAAGAAATATGTTTATCATTATATTAGTATTTAGCTACAACTTGGGGGTGAAAAGTGTCTAAATCTTTGAGATAAATGAGATGCCACTAAATGTCACTCACTGGGTTTTCCTGTTACATAACTGTCCCCAAAGATACTGGCCTTGAAATGAGGTCACTGCAGGAACTGAACACTTGGAAGTTCTCCTCGTGGTCTCCCACCAATTCAACATGTGAGTGACAAGTTCTGGGATGTTCATCCTATCCCTAATTCAAAAGCCTCCTCACGATCCCCAGGGTGACTTCTGCCACCATGCTGATTATTGAACTGGGTGGGCACTTAGCTGGAGCGGTGTCCTTCAGATGCCCCTGCTGACAGTCAGAACTGGAGATGGGGAATAAAAGGTGAGAAGGAGCAGGAGGAAAAAGAATAGGGAGGAAAAGAAGAGGAGACACACAAAGAAGGGTTTGTCTCCTCTACTTATGTGACTCCTTTCCGTATGATGTATACGCAAGATCTGAAAGTGGATATTCATGCCACAGTGTGCGTGGCACAGACACAGTGTGCATGGCACAGACATAGTGTCTGTGGCACAGAGAAGTCAATATACCAATAAGTGTAGGGGGAGGAGCTGATACTAAAATCTGATTCCCTAATTGGTTCTTGACTGTGTCAATAAAGAAGGAAAGAAGGCAAGAGACAATTGCTGGGCAAAGGGGAAAAGATGGGATTTCCAGGTCTCAGGAGGGAGAGAGGGGATGCAGAGAAAGAGGTGGTCTTTTTGGCCAGGATTTGGAATGGGAGGCAAGTACAACCATGTGAGTTCTTGGGCAGCTGGAAATGGCAGCCTCTGCCTCTGGTGGTTGGCTGAAATAGGTTAGCTGATAAGAGTCCAGCAATTGTGCTATCTGGATAGTTTTAAAATATTTAAACTGTCTAGTGTTTTTCATCAACAGAGCTAAGATGGGCAGGAGGAGAAAGAGAGCAGCTGGCAGTTGCTGGTGGCTTGGCAAAGCTATCCAGGAGGAATGGGCAAATTGAAAGTGAGGTCAGCAGAAGCGGAACCGGAAGAGTTCTGAAAACAGGCCAACCTCCCACGAAGGAAGCAACATGGGCTGGTGGGAGCGTGATCTAGGAGCTAAGCCCAGAGAGAGTTTGGCCTGGGCAAAGGAGCAAGCACACAACAAATATGTAGCACAGAATGAACCAAAGAACAATGGGTATAGTGAATGCTTTCCCCCGTAATGTAATCAGAACATCTAGAATCTGAGAAATTCAGTGTGTAGTAGTACATGCTGATGAAATAATAAGAGATGTTACTTTTCTCTTCAGGAGAAAATAACCCATATTGTTTATGATGTATAGAATTCAATTTGCTATAAAAGTATTAAGAATGTATTAGGCTAGTTTAATTCAATGAAGGAACAATATAGATAGATATAAAAACTTTACAGCACAGTTGAAAGAATAAAGTTCATTTGTAGAAACTAAAATTAGTGAAACATCCTAGAATAAGCTCAGTTGAACACAGGCTGAGGCCATGCTCACTGTTGTGCCTTCTATACCATGTCAGACAAATTTCTCTGGAATCATGAGCCCAGGCAAAACTTTCATCCTGTAAAAATAATTCCATTGCTAAAAACACCATAAGGTACAAATGGATTGGAATTTCCAGAGAAAGAAACCTGGCAAGCTGAGCTGACATAACTTAATACTTACTTCCACTAATCATCATTTTATCAGGATTCTGGTAGTTAAGAGGAATGTGTTACCACATCTCTGAGCAAGTCACTGTGGAACCTTAGCACAGGATAGGTAATGAAAAGGCATTAAATGTCTTCACACCCAAATATAAAGATGGTGAAGGCAGAAATAGATACTGCACATTTTCTCTTCTTGACTTTTTTCAGGAGAACAGAATTACATCTGTCACCAGAAGCTCCAAACAGACTAAAGTATAAATCAGAGAGCCATAATTGAAGGAAGTTCTAATAATTGATTATTGATTAACGGTACCCTGGAGAACTGACAAGATAACATTCAAAGAGAGAAGTAAACCAGGTATGGTGGTACAAACCTGTGATCCCAGCTCAGCCTAGGTTCTAGAGCCAAGAGGTCCGAGATGAAAGTGCTGGCAGATGCTGTTGCTGTCCAGTGCCCTCTTTCCAAAGCAGCCTCACATAGTATCAGCAAGGCTCTGACCTCATTATCTAATCAGGGTCCTCATTTCTAATGCCACCTGGAGCTAGCAGTTCATTATATGAAATCCGAGTGGCATGATTCAAACCACAGCAAGTTACCTGCCAGAACTTCATACTAATCCTCAACCTGTCTGATCCCATGTGGGAATAAATGACTGTTCAATGTCCAAGCAAGGGCATGGCTTATCCCCACCCTAGGTGTTCTATGTTTAAGAACACTGATAAATGTGTGAGTATCTTGAAAACTGCAAAACAACATAAAGGTCTCAAAGTGGAAGAAGGGTTAAGTTTGCCACATCCAAGTCCAGAAGGCAGACAGAGATCAGAGAGAGGGAGATCTGGTAAGACTTGGCACTCATTATGGGTCTAACAAATGCCACATACTGCGCTAATTTTACTTATTATCTTGTTAAATGTTTCTAAAACTGCCTAAAATTACTTTATTACTTTATTTATTTATTTATTACACAAGATCTCACTATGTAGCTCAGGTTGGTCTCAAATTGTTGATCCTCCCAAGTTTTGGTGACAGAGGTATGTGCTACCAAGCCTAGCCATCTATGTACTATTAACTATGTACTATAAACTATAACTTGCATTTTATAGATCACAAAAATGGAAACTGGTAAAGTTAAGTAGCTCACCCACAGTCACACAAGTCATGAATGTGGGCTGCTCAGTTTAGCGACAGCAGGTGCCTATGTTGGGGGAGCTGTTAGGTAATGAACTTGCAACTGGAAGCTGTATCTAAAGGCTCCCTGACAACTGTATTATTCTGGGACTTTCCAGGTCCCTATTTCTTCAGAGAAAAAGCTCTATACACCATCTTTCATATATACATTGTCTTTAACCATGTGTTTCCACCTCAGAAAATGTGTTAATTTGAAAGTCTAAAAGAACATTTTATGATGTTCCCAGAATTTATTAACATTGACATCTAGATTATAAGGTTTGTTGGATTTATTATTTATTTAGATTTTTTTCTGTACCTGAGTTTTTGTTTCTGTTTTGTCTGGTTTGAGACGTGTCCGGCTGAACTGTAACTCAAGACCATCTGCTTCCATTACCAGAGCATGGGATTCTAGGTTGGGCTGCCAAAGACTCCTATGAGGCTCATGGTTTGAATTAAATAGACTTTATGTTCCTTCAGGAAAAAAAAAGTTTCTTGAACTGTGATATTTTCCCCTTCTAACTGGAAATATTTTATATTTTCAAATATAAAAGTTACTGATCTGATATGCTTTTTACAATTAGTTTCAAGCTCATTATGTCGAATGAGCTTCAAGGGGGTACAATCAGAACATATTTTACCCCTGTGCTCTTGACCCACACTGCTTGGTCACACCCATACTGTGGATTTACATGTATGTCCTCGAAGACTCTCTGTCTCTATCTGAGTATTTCTCAGCTGTTTTCCTCTCATTTAGCAAAAGAACATCTAGATCCTCTGGTAACTGAAGGACTGCTCTAGGCTTCCAGTGCTGGGTCACGACCCTATCTCACAGTAAACAGAATCTACTTGGGGCATGGGAAATATTCCCCCAGACATGCCGCTAGAGGGTGCATGGACACTTCCCAAACAGCTTCCAGCTATTCAAAGTGTTTGGATTTCTTTTAAATAAACTCCCGATAGATAGACACCATCTGTGTGGGGCAGTCATTCAAGCTTCCCATCTGGCAGACGGACAACCATAGCACATCAGCTTAGTATTGTCTAATCTCCAGCTGCAGATATGTTATACCTTCAAGGTGGGAGCTGGCTTAAAGACAAAACAGCTTGTGGACGTGTAACCACAGGCTCTGACATGGTGGCCTTTCCTTCACTTTAGGAATTGGTTGCAGTTAGCAGCTAGGTGAAAATGCATGCACACAGAATTGTTTCAGTATTTTTTATTACACATCTGGAAAGAAGAGGGACCTTTGAATGTTCCTAGGTGTCTGTTACAGCTCATTAGGACCCAGCTCAGGAGCATTCTTGTCAGAGAACCAGTGGCTGCTGTATTTTCTCAGATGCTCTCAGAGTCAATGGAGATAATGAGAAAATTTTTGTTCTACTCCACTTAGTAGCTAGGTTATATGAAAGAGCTACTGCTGGGCCAAATCCAGGGAGTATGCAGATTTGAGGTGTTGCTATCCTGTGATTTATAAGGTAGAGATCTGACAGAAAGTCACAGACAAGAAGGAGTTACATTTGCACAAACTTACACTGTTCAGAAATGTTGGGTTCCTGGATCCAGCTGCCTCTAAATACCACACTCTGTAGCCTCCCTGCACTTCCTTCCACAGCTCTCCATTTGGCAAAACAGTGCCTTACTTTAGGTATATAAATATATAAAAGAGTGGATTAAAATCTTATTCTGAAGTATCCTTAAAAGTAGTCTTCCTAAAGAGGAAAGCTAGACAGATGAGCATTGATCATGACTGTCCTATTACCAGAAACACATGACCAGGCCGCTCACTGTCCTTCAAGACCAGCTGCAGCTCAATGTCCTAGAAGACAGAATACAAATGTGGACTTTTGAACTGGCCTCTGTGCTAAGTTTTTTGTTGCTGTTCCAGCAAATCACTGTGGGCATGGTGCCTTAAAAAATGAGCAAAACTCAAAGGTAGCATAGATGAGGTGGCTGGGGAAATGGCTCCATTTTATGTTTGTCATGCATGTGCAAGGCCCTGGGTTCAGATCTCTTGCACCACAAACTGGGCATGTGCTCACATGTGCACATACACACACAGAGAGTACACTACACACATGGACAAGCATGCACACATACAGAGGGCTTGCTTTGTTGAAATGAATGAATTAGTCACAGAGACTTTAGACACAGAGGGTGTTGTTTTGTAGGGAGAATTATTCTGTTAAAAAAGCAAGGCCATGAGGTGAGACATTCATTGTCCATTCTCTCTCTCTCTCTCTCTCTCTCTCTCTCTCTCTCTCTCTCTCTCTCTTTCGGTTTTTCAAGACAGGATTTCTCTGTATAGCCCTTGCTGTCCTGGAAATCACTCTGTAGGCCAGGCTGGCCTCAAACCCTGAAAACCCACCTGCCTCTGCCTCCCAATTGCTGGGATTAAAGGCACGCACCACCACCACCCAGCTCATTGTCCATTCTCTCTCTCTCTCTCTCTCTCTCTCTCTCTCTCGCTCTCTCTCTCTCTCTCTCTCTCTCTCTCTCTCTCTCTCTCTTGGTTTTTCGAGACAGGGTTTCTCTAGATATCCCTGGCTCTCCTGGAACACACTTTGTAGACCAGGCTGGCCTCGAACTCAGAAATCCTCCTGCCTCTGCTTCCCGAGAGCTGGGATTAAAGGCGTGGTGGCGCCACCATGCCCAGCTCATTGTCCATTCTCAATTGACCATGAAAAGGGGGCTGCCGCCAGGAAACTTCCAGGGAAAGGTACTGGAAATGAAAACTCTAACCTTGGTCTCCTTCCCTTCTTACTCTGGTCCTTGCAGCCCAACCACATCAGGAAGCCAGAGGACATCAGGGAAGGGCCCACATCTCAGTGTCCCTAGACTCTGGGTGGAAACAAAGAGTGGGGTGGGTCAGGAAAGGGTGAATGGCCATCTCAAAAATGACCAATTTCTTCCTGCTCTTTGAGAAAGGGTCTCTGTCTTATAGCATACGAGTGTGTCCCGAGCAGATGACAGGGGAATGTCATCTCCAGGGGTGAGGAGCAAGAAAAACCAAGACAACTGAGACATTAGAATGCTGAGCAGACCAGTTCTGAACAGTCTTGGAAAAGCTGAGAGAAGCAGCAACCAGTGGGGCACTCTTGTCAGAATGCTTCCTTTGCTGTGAGTGGTAGGCCATGCTGTTCTCTACAGAGCTTAAGGGAGGACCTCTAAGGAGGTTGCTTACCGCACACCTCCCCCAGAGGCTTGACAGGGCCCATCTACTAGAGCCTTTTGTCATGGAGCAACACAGAAAGTATTTCATCAGTGCTGTGGAAAGGTTTTTGCAGAAAGCCCCAGTGCCAGAGGTCAAGGGCTGCCACGTACTGCAAGGAGAATGTCAGAGTCCCATGCAGATGTGGAACTTGGCACTATGGGAACCGATTATGGTAGTCTGTCCACATGCCTCGGGGGCACTGAGGAAAGAATGTATCCCACGGAGCTTAAAACAAGCTAGCAAACAAAAGGAGCAAGACAAAGAAACTTTAAGAAGTTTTGGCTTGCAAAAGCATTTGAGAATATCACTGAAGCACACAGTTGTTAGTGCAAACTGAATACAGTTTGCTAAGTGGCAGGAGAGCACACAGTGCAAGAAACACTTTGCATCTTGCCTGCTCTCACTTTAGTTGGCATTCTATGCAGCATCAAGAATAGTCTTTTAAAATAAATTTGAAAATGACATACATCTGCTTTGCTGCTTTCCTCTAAGCTTTGAATAAAATGCAAATACTGCTCACTCCTGTTGTATTTTTGATCTCTGAGACAGTATCTCATGAAGGAGACCAGGCTGGTCTAGAAGTGAATCTCCAGCTTGTGCCTGCTCAGTGCTGGCTTTACAGGCATGTATCTCCAAATTCCTGCTCACTGAAGTCCCCCGTGAGCTCTGGCATCCTCGGGCATCAGACCCATGCATGCTCACCCACTCTCACAGTATTCTATCAATAGTCAACACTCCTCTGTTAGAGTCACAAGGTCCTGACAGTTTCTAGATTATCACACTGTGCACTATTATGCTGTCTTCTGGACATTTCCTCCACCAGCAGATGCTGAACTGAATCCTCCCCTGAACAGTTAGAGACAGTTGCCCTCACCCAGCCCCCTCTCTCAATCTCAATATGTAGTTTTTATTTGCTTATTTATTGCCTTCTACCCTAGAATTTTAGTTCCTTGAGTTGGATAGATGGACCATAAGTGAATAGATAGGTGGTTGGAGGGATAGATGTATGGGTGTATGGATGTATGGAAGTATGGATGGATGTATACGTGGTGACTAGATAGGTTGTATGCAAAGTGAGTGAGTGAGTAGGTAGATATTAGGTAGTAGATGAATATTCTGCTGTCTGGATAGGTAGATGGATGCATGCATGACAGGTTGGAAAGGTAGGTTGATGGCTGGTTGAGCCTGCCACAAATAGTCTGCGTTCACTGCAGACACTAGAAAACTGCTGCTCTGCATGTGATTTGTTTAGACTCTGATCTTCTAGACACTGCTAAAAGTTTCTTGGGACTTTAAAAGTCGAGAGAACCAAACAATTAGAGACAAAGCAGAAAGTGATTAGACACAGGTCACATTTAACCATTCCTGAATAATGTTCCAGAAATAACAGCTGTTATGCTTCTCATTTTAGAATTTAAAATTTGTCTCAAAGAAAACAAAAGGGCAAAAGCCCATTTTCCGTGAAACGGATTACGAACGACCTTCTGTGTGCATGTTCACATGGACACACATGCGGCAGAAACGTCTGAGGCGTACGGATTTCGTCCTGTCCGTTTTGTAGGAACAGAATGTTCCCTCTGCAAAAAAGACTAAAAAAAATTCCAAGCAAACCTGGAAAATCTGTTTTTGTCTGAAATGTCTTAGAACACTTTCTCAAGGATTTATGATGTCTGAGAAATTTTATACTTTGAGACACTTAAAGCCAAGAAGGACAAAATTTGGGAACAGTTGGGAAAAGTCTGCTTCTGCATGCCGTTCTAGCTCCAAATGTGTTATTCAATATGGGTCTAGGAAAATATGTTTAAAAAAAAAAACAAATTACAGCAAGGTTGCCAGGCGTGGTGATGTGCCTGTAATTCCATCACTGAGAAAGGGCAGGCAGGAGGGTCACAAGTTTGAGTCCAGCCTGGGATAAATCACAAGAGTTTGTCTCAGCAACAAGAAGCAAATAAAAAGAGAAAAAAATTGCAGCAAGATGATTGTACAGACGAGGAAAACAACCTATAATAAAGTCACAGGTTTATTCAGGGAACAGGCCAAAGAAAAAGAAAAGCAATATTGAACCCAGCACAGCCCTATCATGGTGACAGTAAACCCGATGCTCCAGAGAAGGCCTCTGAGTTTGAGGGAGTGCAAACCTGGCTGTGGTTCCTACTCTCTCTGGGTCTCTGTCACCTGACCTTAAGATGGAAAGATGACAACACATGTTTTGTTATGATTGCCATGACAACAGAAGGAAGATAAAAGCAGTGTACACAAACCCCTCAGCATGGAACTTCCTTTTAGGAAAAACACATGAGGCACTACAGAACTCAGTGGACATTGGCTGTGATGGGCCAAACTTGGGCCTGTGAACAGGAAAAGTATTTGAGCAATGCATGTCATTTAAATATTTTCTTGTAAGTCAGAAATGGTGGCTCAAGCCTTTGATCCGCCAACTCAGGAGGCTGAAGCCAGCTTGGTGTGCATGGTGAGTTCCATACCAGCCAGGGCAAAATAGAAAATGAAAATTGAATGGTAGACCCGTTAAAACATAAGCAGATGAAATTAGTTTAAAATAATATGCTTTATTTCATTCATTGTATCCAGGATACTGCCATATATAATATGGTATATTACATTACCATACATTATGGTATATATGTGAGTATATCATATCTAACACAATATGCTTGTATTATACATAATTATTGTATAGTATATATGCATATATACTATATAGTATATGTATATATTATATGATATATTTGGCATATATAATATGCTTGTATTAGATTAAATTATATGTGATATATTTTTACATATATCATAATACATGGTATTAATAAACATAAATACTTTCAGCATATAATATATCATTAGCTTAGCAAGGCATTTTCAGTTCATTTCTGTTATGCAGGACCTCAGCACCTTATATGTTCAGCCCATCTCAACTCAGTTAAGTCACTTTTCATACAAAACCAAAGGTCACCTGTGGCCCAGTGGCTACTGAGTTTAACAATACAGGTCTTACATTTGTGTGTACATAAAGTCCTTCTGATGCTCCTTATGGAACAAAATTTCTTTTTGGCCGTCACACAGATGGATTCCAACTGGAAGCATCTCTACAAGCTCCAGCCATCCCTGTCTAACAGAGATGGAAATGCTGGCATGAGAGTGAAGCGTTCTCTCCTTTGACAGTGCTCTCAGTATGCGCATGCTCCTTTGTGAAGAATGGCTTTGCCCCTCCCTCTTCCCTGCTAAGCCTTAGGAACCCGTTACCATTTAGTAGTACAGGAGTACATTGCCACTTTACTCAAGAATTTTTCAAAGATTCAGAGGCAAAATTACGCTGCATGGAACCAAAAGAAGATGATTTTCCCACTGCCTTCCTTACATTTAGGATTAGCTTATTACAGAAAAAGTGGGCACTCCATCCTTCACTAAAGGTGGGTGGGTGGGTGGGTGGGTGGGTGGGTGGATGGATGGATGGATGGATGGATGGATGAGTAATAAATAGAACAGTGGATAATTGGCTGGATGGCTTATTTTACCTTAATTTTCTGAGAAATAACAGGGAAAGTGAACGTTTCCCTCTGTTCTGTATTTCATTTCTTTCCCATAAATACTCGTGGTGCCACCAGTAGGTGGCAGTCTGATGCCTTAGATATCCAATTCAGCTGGTGGACTGACCTGGGGAAGAGCATTTGTCAGCCCTCCCTCCCTCCACTTACTGAGAAGGGCAGTGGTCAGGGTTTGGTGTTTTCCCTAGCATTTATAACTATAGAAACGTGTTATGATAGCACAGTTAACTTTCAAGTATGCATTGCTGATCAGACTCCACCTCCACTTGCTCTACATTTGCACCTTTTATTTTCCACTTAAAATCTTTAGAACCGCTTTTTTAAAAATTAGATATTTTCTTTATTTACATTAAAAATGCTATCCCAAAAGTTCCCTATACCCTCCCCCCGCCCTGCTCCCCTGCCCACTCACTCCTACTTCTTGGCCCTGGTGTTCCCCTGTACTGGGGCATATAAAGTTTGCAAGACCAAGGGGCCTCTCTTCCCAGTGATGGCCAACTAGGCCATCTTCTGCTACATATGCAGCTAGAGACATGAGCTCTGGGGGTACTGGTTAGTTCGTATTGTTGTTCCACCTATAGGGTTTCAGACCCCTTCAGCTCCTTGGGTGCTTTCTCTAGCGCCTCCATTGGGGGCCCTGTGTTGAAATGCTTTTTTGAGATGTTTTTCTTTTTATGTCTTTATTTACTTGTGAGTGACGGGGTGTGACATTTCACCACAGGCATGTGACAACAATCTCCTTCCACCCAGTGCATTCTGGGCATTGTTTTTCTCACTTCAGTTTGTTTAATCATTCATTTAATCATTTCTTTGTTTATTTGGTGTGTGATTACATGCTAAAGAACAACTGTGACAGTGGATCCCCTCCTTCTGCAATGTGAATCGAGGGATGGAGCTCAGATCATCAGGTTTGGTGGCAAATATCTTTGCCTACTGCTCCTCCCACCCCCAGCCCCAGCCCCACCCCAGCCCTAACATTGGCTCCTCCCACCCTGGAGGACATGCACCTGATGAGAATCGCTGACTTCGCACATAGTATTTCTGTTTTTCCAGTTAGTGCTACATATTCACTATTTTCTCACCTTGTCAGCTTTCCAACAAACTTGGAGAGTGTTTCATGTGTGGGCTTGAGCGTTGTTGAGGTACACTTGCTTTGAAAACGCTGGAACTTTGTTGAGCCATATTATCAGGCAAGGCTTAGAATTCCATGCAGTGCACCTGCCTGTGGCATCTTCATTTCCCATACTTACACAACCTCACTGAGAGTCTAGCTCTGGCCGGGAGTGTGGATGAAAGACCTGCCCACACACACGTATAGATGAAGCTCCAGAAGTAAGCTTTTGCTAGCATCCCCATTTACATTTTTATAAAAACCCTTGACTGGTTTTAATTCAACAGAACAAATAAAGGCTCACTGGCCAGCCAGGCCAAGCTCTCTCAAAATAAGGTGGATGATTTCTGAGGAATTATAATTGTGGTTGGTTTGTGGAAAACACACATACACATTTAAAATGTTGGATCTCTACATGTAGGTAAATGCAAATAGATCCATATTTATCACCCTACACAAAACTCAAATCAAATGGATCAAAGATCTCAAAGGAAAACCACATAGAATAAATCTAGTAGAACAGAAAGAATGAAACAGCCTTGAACTCATTGGTACAAGAGACAACTTCTTAAACAGAACACCAGTTGTCTTAGGCATTAAGGTTAATAATTAATAAATGAAAAAAATTGAAAACTTCTCTAAGTCAAAGGACACTGTCAATAGGACAAAGCAGCAGTTTACAGATTGGAAAAAGATTTTTACTTACCCTACATCTAATAGAGAATTAATATCCAAAATATATAATGAACTCAAGAAGTTAGACACCAACAATCCAAATAACCCAATTAAAAGCTGGGGTACAGAGCTAAGCAGAGAATTCTCAATAGAGGAATCTCAAATGGCCAAGAAGCCCCTAAAGAAATGTTCAACATCTTTAGTCATCTGGAAAATGAAAATTAAAATGACTCTGAGATTGCACCCTATTCACAACAGAATGACTAAGATCAAAAACTCAATTGACAGCAGATGCTGGCAAGGATGTGGAGAAAGATGAACACTCCTCCTTTGCTGGTGGGATTGCAAACTGATGCAACCACTCTGGAAATCAATCTGGCGTTTTCTCAGAAGATTGGGAATAGTTTTACCTCAAGACCCAGCTATACCACTCCTGGGTATATACCCAAAACATATTCCACCATCCCACAAGGACACTTACTCAGCTATGTTCATAGCAACTTTATTTGTAATAGCCAGAAACTGGAAACCACCTAGATGTCCCTCAACTGAAGAATGGATAAAGAAAATGTGATACATTTACACAATGGAATATTGTTCAGCTATTAAAAACAAGGGCATCAAGAATTTCACAGGTAAATAGATGGAACTAAAAAATATCATCCTGAGTGAGGTAACCCAGACCCAAAAGGATATACATGGTATGCACTCTCATATATGGATATTAGCCATAAAGTACAGGATAAACATGCAATAAACAACAGACCCAAAGGAGCCAAATAACAAGGAGGGCCCAAGGAGGATGATTGAATCTTGCTCAGAAGGGGAAAGAAAATAGATATTGAAGTTGATGGAAGGAGGAAACTGCGAGGAAGAGGGAATGTGGAGGGGATTAGGGTTGGATGGGGGGAGATCATAAGTAGGGAGAACATGATAGAGAGAAGGGAGATCAGCTTCGTGGGAGGCAATCTCTAGAATATGCTGGCGACCTGGGAGAGGAGAGGTCCGGAAAGGTCTATGGGGGTGACTCTGAGATTTCTGGCCATGGATATGGATCCTGAACTGGTCACTTCCTGTAGCCAGACAGGACGCTCAGTGGAGAGCTAAGAACAGCAACTCACCTACAAAGCCTCCGACCCAAAATTTGTCCTGCCTACCAGATGTTCAGGGACAAAGAAAGAATAGGGATGGAGGAAATGGCCAACCAATGACTTCCCCAAATTGATACCCATCCCATGGACAAGAACCAATCCCTGACACTATTAATGATATTCCATTGTGCTTGCAGATAGGAACCTAGCACAACTGTTCTCTGAGAGGCTCCACCAAGCAGTCGATGGAAAGAGATACAGAGACTCTCACCCAAACATTAGATGGAGCTTGTGGAGTCTTATGGAAGAGTTGGGAGGATTGAGGGACCTGAAGAAGACAGAGATTCCAAGGGAAAACCAACAGAGTCAATTAACCTGGACTCTTGGCAGCTCCCAGAGACTGAATCACCAACTAAGAGAGAGCACAGACACCTCGGCCCCCTGGACATATGTAGCCGATGAGCATTCAGGCCCCCCAACAACTGGAGTAGGGCCCGTTTCTGAGTCTGTTGCCTGCCTGCCTGTGGGTCCTACACCCCTAAATGGACAGCCTTAGTGGGAGAGGATGTCTAGTCCTGCAGCAACTTGACCTGCAGCAACTTGATGTGTTGTGCTGTGTGTGTGTGTGTGTGTGTATCTCTGTGTGTATGTGTGTGTGTGTATCTCTCTCTGTGTGTGTATCTGTGTGTGTGTGTGTGTGTGTGTGTGTGTGTGTGTGTGTGTGTGTGTGTGTAATTAACACTTTTTCCAGCCTCTCTGCTCCCTGCACTCTCATAGGCCAGGTAGACTAAGATTTCTCTACACAACCAGGAGCGTTTATGAGCCACTCCTAGAGCCTGTTTGGTTGAATGCAGGGATGGACGTGGATGGGAATAAAAAGTGGAGGTGGCATTGATGTTATAGAATGAAAGTCTCCTTCAACAAGTGTTATTCCTCAGACCCTGAGGATTCACCTACCAAGTTTACAGCTAAGCAGGGCAGAAAGAAAACACGTTACTTTGCCCAGTACTTTGTGACCATGACATTAACAAGACCTTCCTGAGTGGATTCAACAAGGGTGAGACTGTCCCTATGTGTGCCCACTGTTGATGCAGATAACTAGCCAATGTAATAGTCATTGTAGGAGTCTTTTCTTTCCCTTCCTTTCTTCCCTCTTCCTCCTCCTCCTCTTCTTCTGTATGTATATCTGTATATAGAGTATATTCACATATGTGGGGTTGCATATGTTTGAGCACACATACATGTGTACATGTATGCGAACGATAGATGCTGATGAGAAATGACTTTTTCCATTACTCTACATTTTATTTGTCGAGGCGGGGTTTCTTGCTGAACCCAGAGCTTGCCAATTGTTAGTCTACATAATCAACTTGCTTTGGGGATCCTGTTACCAAGTCCTAGCACTGGGCTTACAAGCAGGCTGCCACAACAGCCTGGTAGTTTTGTGGGTTCTGGGGACTAAACTCCAGTTTCCATGCTTGCACGACAAGCCCGTTACTTCTTCCCAATCTCTGCTTTGTTTTTCTTTAATAGCCTTATCATCTGACCATGCATTTATTCTATATCTATGTGTTATGAATATATATCAATATACATTGGACTGACCCTGTACCACCAAAACCTTGGTGATCTGAGAACAGGGATTTTGGTGTGCACCTGGACATGGTAGTCCATGCCTATAGTGCTAGGGAAGGGAAGGGAAGGGAAGGGAAGGGAAGGGAAGGGAAGGGAAGGGAAGGGAAGGGAAGGGAAGGGAAGGGAAGGGAAGGGTGGTGACCCAGGAAGGTCTGTGTGAGAAGGTGGGAGGTGGAGTAAGACCAGAGGAACAGGTGGATGAAAGCAGAAGGAAGCAGAGGTTAGGAGTTCAGGCTACAGACACACACAGGACTGAATTGGACCCAGGCTAGGAAAAATACATTCCTAATCTATTTCAGTTTTTCACTTCAGCTATTAATTTTTGGAAAATTACATTTGTTTAAAGTATAAAGCCAAGGAAACTATCTGTAAATGTTTCTTACATGTTTCTTTCATGGATTTATCTTTCTCACCATTTTTTTCCATTTGTATTTTTCTTCATTAAAATTTTTGGAATAAGGTTTTTCTTATTAAATGAACCCTATTTGGATGTATTTATTCACTTAAATTATTTCCTAGCACTGGGCATGGTGGCTTTAAACCTGTTATCTCAGCACTCAGGATCGTGGCAGATGGATCACTGTGAATTCAAGTCCAACCTAGGCTACATAGTGAGTTCCAGGACAGGCTGGACTGCAGCAGGCTGGCAATGTTGAGGATGGTGATGATGGTGATGATAGTGGTGGTGATGATGATGAGAAAATAAATGTCTTGTTTTCTGGCTTTTAAATTGTTTATTAATTTTCTCTGTCATTTGATATCTTCAGATATTTCCTTGTTTCTTTTCTTCTTTTACAGAGTCCTGAGTACTAACTAATTGGAAGAATATATAGGTTTTTTGGTGATCTCCATAGAGCCTTGATGGTTAGACATGCTGGTATGGGGGAGGGCAGGGCAGGGCAGGCCTCATTGCTGCTTCCTTTTGTAATTTAAACTTAGCCCTGCTTGGTTGGCTTCCCTTTCTCTCAGCTCTGTCCTGTGGACTTAGGCACTCTGGGCTGAGCAGCAGGTTTCCCACAGTAACAGAGTCAGAGTTCTGATCTGTGTGACTTGGGGACCCAGCTATCACCTCCTAGCTGAGTGAGCATCATTTGGCCTAAGGCTAAGTCATCCCACCTACTTCATGTGGCCAGAGATGTCCTCAGCTTAAAGAGCAATGGGCCCTGTCACACCTGTCATGGCACGTTTGTGTTGCTGTGATCACAATGCCTGACAGAAACAGCTCGTGGGAGAAAGGGTCCGTTTGGCCTATGGTTTTAGGAACTGGACTCATCCTAGCAGAGAGGGCTTGGTGAGATGTTTCAGATTGTGGTGGAGCGGTAAGGACTATAGACACGAGGCCAGACCAAGAAGCAGAGAGTAGCAAGAACTCAGTTCCAGGCTATAATATTCAAAAGCCCACACCTAGTGGTCTGCTCCTAAGAGAAGCATTTCTGTCAAGCCCATCTCCTCAGGGTTCCTCAGACTTCTCAGTATTGTCATTTGTTGCAGAACAAGCATTTAAAACATGAGCCTAGGTAATTGGGTTATACTTCTTGAAGGGCATCTACACAGTTTTTAAAACAATGCTCACATAATACATTGTAGTTTAAGTAATAGTCTTAGTTTACAATGAGGTCAATGTAGGCATGAAGGCATCACATTGGTTAGATATGTGTGAAAGGTGATTTCCTCAAGTCCTGCCATGCTGCTTTCTCTAAGGATGAGATAGTTTTAGCAAAACTTCAGAAATAATGAGTTTTTGCTTACGGTTTACAAACACCCCTCACCACCACTGCTCTTTTCCAGGGTCTTCACCTTCCTGCTAGAATCTTTACACATAGGTTTAATATGCTATTCTTCCCAGTCTGATTTTGTATTTTGTAAACAAATTCTTAGATTAGAAAGCCTTTGGGGTGTGAGAAATGAATCGCTAAGGCTGAGAAAGCTTTGTTGTCCCATCCTGTGGAACATGGAATGATGCCTCCTAAAGATGCCCATGCCTCAATTCCTCAAGTTATCATGCTACCTCACATGAAAAAGGGTCTTTGAAGATATGAGTAAATTTAGGAAATTGAGATCCAGATATTGTCCTGGCTTCTAAACGTTCCAAAAACCATGAATTAAAACAAACCCTTTTTCCCTGTAAGTTTTTTTATTGTATGAGTGTTTTGCTGTGTATACATCCGCACGCCAGAAGAGGGCATCAGATTCCATTATAGATGGTTGTGAGCCACCATGTGGTTGCTGGGAATTGAACTCAGGATCTCTGGAAGAGCAACCAGGGCTCATAACCACTGAGCCATCTCACCAGCCCCCTTGTAAGTTTATTACCTTAGATATTTTGTTACAGTGATAGAACAGTAACTCATGTTTATCAGTGGAAATGCTTACAACGATGTCAGTTGCAGATGAGAACTCCATTTCCTTTCAAGACTCCCATATGAATGTTTGGGGGAAAGTCACTCTTAGTCCTCTTACAGGCCTGAATAATTTTTTATTTGCTGGCTACAATTCCTGTGTTTCTGAGCTTCCTGCAGCAGTTCCTCTTTGGACAGGGTCTGGGTACCCTTTAGAATGACTCCTATTTCTTTTCTGAAGTTAAAGTTGTTCTGGTACCTTTGACATGGGTGCTTACCGCAGGAAGATGGCTCCGTGTTTAGGCGTACTTACTGCTCTTCCAGAGGATCAGATCTCTGTTCCTAGGATCCATGGCTGGAGGTTCACAAGCACAAAACCTCCAGCTCCAAGGGTTATGTCATCTTCTAGCCTCTTCATGTACTGTGCTTACACTCGCATACCCACACAGAGACTTGGAATTTCGTCTTCTCCCTTTTCCTGTTAACTAGAGGAAAATGAATTTTGGCTGAAAGATGGTTTGGCAAGAAGTTTGATTCTTTGAAGGATAACTCCTGTGAACTGCCTAGAAAAGAAATGGACAAGAGACACCTGAGCACGCACTTTTGCATTTATTGCAGTCTCTGGGGATTGACAGCGGCATAGTGTTTATGTCCCAAGAGAGTTTCCATTATAACACTGCTTGGTGGCAATGGTCCTCTGTAATGTGCAAGCCATTAGTAGTTAGCTGTAAACTTTCAGAAGTCTGCCTCCTTTTTCTGTCCTCCACTGTTCCAGGATAATGCCATGAATGGGTGAGAAAAAGCTGGGGTTGGGGGTGGGGAGGAAAGGGAGAAATACAATATACAGAATATATATGACGTGCATATATGTGGCATTTTTTATGCATCTACTGATGGCATTGCTGGCTCCACATCTTGATCATGAAGGATACCACAATAACCTTGCTGTTCATGTGGCACACTAACTTGCATTCTTCTCAGTCCATTCCCAGCATGCTACAGCTGGCTCATGTGTTGCTTCTATTTTTGGTTTTTGAGGAGCCTCCATACTGCTATCCATACTGGCTTCCCATATTCATGTCCCCATTAACAGTGTGTACATACGTGTCTGCCATCACCCCAAAGTCCAGCCACCAACATCCTCCTCAGTATGGCTTGTTTGATTTCACTGTGGTCCCCACTTTGGACAGTGTGAGGTAGAATTCAACACTGTTTTTATTTTCCTTAATTCCCTCATGACTAAAGATGTTGAGCACTTTACATGTATTGCCCTTTATGTCTTTGGAGAATTGCCTGTTCACTTGCTCAGCTATTCATTGGGTGAGTTTGTCTTATAGTGCTTTATTTTCTTTAAGTTTTTTTTAAATAGTGATTATGTAGCTGAGGTTTTCTTTGATCTCTAAACCTGACTGGGATGACTGGTGTACACCCTGGTGGCTGACTTGAGTTCTTTATAAGTTGTGGGTGTTCGCCCATGTTCAGTTGAACAGTTATTAAATATTTTCTCCTGTTCTTCACCCTTCCTGGCTCTGTTTCTATGGCTTTACAAAAACTGTGTCACTTCAGGTAGGCCTGTTTGTTAATTCCTGCCTTTCTTTACCCAGCCTTAGGCCTCTACCTCAGGAGGTCACTGTATGCTCTACATACTGAGGTGTTTGCCCACTATTTCTCTTGGCATTTGAAAGGTTCGGATTCAGAGTCCAATCTGAATTCTTCGGTCTGTTTTTGAGTTGACTTTCGTGCAAAATCAAAGACAGGGGCCTGGTTTTTATTACTCTACATGTGAATATACAACTTCCCCAGTACCGTTTGTGAAAGAGAAAGTCTTTGTTCTAACCTAGGTTTTTTGCAACTTTGTGTTAAATCAGGAGGATGTGGCTGTCTGGGTTGACTTCTGGGGTCTCACATTCCTTTCCTTTGGTCAATATATTGCATTTTTTTATGCCAACGCCGTGCTGGTTTTGTTACCACGGCTCTGTAATGTATTTTTAAATCAGTTATTGTAGTAGCCCCAGCATTGCTCCTTTTGTTCAGAATATTTGGGTCTTTATGTTTCAGTATGAATTTTAGGGCTTTAAAAACTCCTGTAACCAGGAGCGCAAAATGGCGGAACCGCCAAACCCAGCTCTCGGCGCGGCTGCTGTCCTGAGAAGGAAGCATTCGGCAAACTACAACCTTCCGCGCGGGAGCCACCGGGTTCTACGTCTGCCAAGAAGGTTCGCGCCGGGAAGAAGGCGCCGCGGAGAGTGGACGGGGACGGGGAAAGCGGTGGCAACGCCGCCGCCGCGCCACCACAGAGCTCCGGCAGCCGGCGGCGTGGAGCTTCGCGGCTGGGTCGGCCGCCTCCTCCCCGGCCACCGCTCGGAGCGGTCGCTCCTTCTCCACGAGCCCGAGCGTCTCCCCAGACGCCGCTCCCTCGTCGCGTCCGCTCAGCGCAGCGGCGCACACGGCTGGTCGCCCCCGCGTGGCGGCTCGCTCAGCCTCACGGCGTTCTGCTCCCGCCGTCGCTCTGCCGGCCAAGCCAAGCCGCGCAGACCCAAGGAGAAGCGCGAGAAGAAGCAGAGATACCGCGGCGCCATCCGCCGGGATGAGAACCGCGATTAAATCAAAGACAAAATTAAAGAGAAAGAGGAAGAAAGAGAGGGGGAAAGGGAGAGGGAAGAGGAGAGGGGGGGAGGGAAAAACAAAGTAATGAGTGAGATCAAGAAAGAAAAGGAAACATAAAGATTTTACTGAAAAGTAGGAAGGAGAAACCAAAAAATGAATATAGAAGACTTAAAAAATTTAAAAGTAAAGAAGAAAAAGAAAATGAAACACAAAGAGAATGAAAAAAAGGAAACGTCCAAAAATCTATAGCAAATCTATTCAGACCATCTGTTCAGGATTGCTATCTGCTGAAGATCAAGAAGCCAAAGGCATCTTAAGTGATAACATAAAGAACTGCATTGGAAAAAATTTGGATACCAAAAAGTGCAATTCAAAAATACCTGATAACAGTCACTTCCCAGTTGTGTCTTTAAAGAAGCCACGCCCGCAGAATAACCTTTGAAGGTTGGGCACTATGGCGTTCAGGCAGCTCATTCACATTGAGCACTGGCCTAAAGGAAGTGCGGCCGTCATCCATGCCTACAGAAAAGAACTCTCCTGCCCGGGGAGATGCAGAGATTTGCAGAAGAATTTGTGGGTATCATGTTCAGCGAAGACGAAAGCTCTGCAGCTTTCTATGTAGTGAGAATTGTTCATGGGGCAGCTACTTATATACCTGACTTTTTTTTTTTTTTTCATTGAACAACTTGGGTCTTTTTTAACTTTTTTTTTATTAGATATTTTTCTTTATTTACATTTCAAATGTTATCCCTTTTCCTGGTTTCCCTTCCGAAAACCCCCTATCCCCTCCCCGTCCCCCTGCTCACCAGCCCACCCACTCCTGCTTCCTGGCCCAGGCATTCCCCTACACTGGGGCATAGAGCCTTCACAGGACCAAGGGCCTCTCCTCCCATTGATGACAGACTAGGCCATCCTCTGCTACATATTCAGCTAGAGCCATGAGTCCCACCATGTGTTTTCTTTGATTGGTGGTTTAGTCCCAGGGAGCTCTGGGGTTACTAGTTCATTCATATTGTTGTTCCTCCTATGGGGCTGTAAACCCCTTCAGCTCCTTGGTACTTTCTCTAGCTCCTTCATTGGGGACCGTGTTCCATCCAATAGATGGCTGTGAGCATCCACTTCTGTATTTGCCAGGCACTGGCAGAGCCTCTCAGGAGACAGCTCCTGTCAGCAAGCTCTTGTTGACATCCACAATACTGTCTGGTTTTGGTGGTTGTTTATGGTATGGATTCCCAGGTGGGGCAGTCTCTGGATGGTCCTTCCTTCAGTCTCTGCTGTACAGTTTGTCTCTGTAATGAAAGACCCCCAAAGAGGGGAGACCCTCACTCAAGTCTTGGGATGACACAACCCCCCAAGAACTCACGAGAGACCGTCCTTGCTGCAATCGCACGAGGTTTATTGACAGGACCCAGAGCCCTGGGGCCGACTCATATCCCACAAAGGGGTAGAGGAGTTTGACCCCGAGTAGCTGGGAGAGGGGTATTTAAAGAAAAATAACCATAACCCAAGCGGGTAGGGAGGGTGTTATTGGAAAAATCCTGAGGCCTACATGAACCAGGTATTCTTGGAAGGCAGGCTGGGGCTGAAAGAGAGAGACTAGATGGCAAGAAAAGAATGAAGCCAAGACAAATTTTCTCTGACCAAGGCCTGCGAGTTTACTAAGAGACTGTGCTTAAAAGGGGGAAGGCCCATCCCCCCCCCCCACCAGTCCATCCTTGGTGCCTGTCACCATGCTGCCAGCACTTGTTCGCCAGGCTGTTGCTTATTCAGGTAGCAGCATCTTGGAGAAAGGCAGGGCAGTTGACACTTCAAAGGGAACCAGCCAAGTGGGAAAGCTGCACCGCAGGTGGCCCCACCTCATTGGTGACAAGGTCTGCATCAGCCTGCTTCAGGCTGGGGGAGGCTACAATTTCCCCCGAATATGTAATAAAAATACCTGGACCAAGACATAAAATTTATTTATGCTCCATAGTACTGCCTGGGAGTTATGGTGGCTGGCGGCCATGCCTGGCTTGGGGACTCAGATTTTCCCAAACCATTCTTATCTGTCAAGGAGCATACATGCAGCTTGTTTGTGTTTATTTTACACAAACATGGTTCTGTGGTGTATTATTAACAAACCACGGCCTCTTGGCATGTACCTCTGTCTTAGATTGATATAGTTTTGAAATCTGGTTGCCTGTCATTGGCTGACCGGCCCTCATAGCACACCTTATTCCCAAATCAGATCAAAGCCACAATATATACTTAATATGCTTCTTCATATTGATGAGTTTCTGCCATCTGCACTTGCTGGAGGCGAGGCTGCATGCTTGCTGAAATCAGGTCTCCTTACAAAGAGAGACTGCCATGCTTGAAAATCAAATTCGATATAGTTGAAAAGCAACAGGATAAAAGCTTCTTTGGGGAAGTCCAGATACTTTATTCAACTGAATAAATTAGCAACGATCCAGCTCAGACTCTGACCTCCCAGTGTCGGAGAGCTGGCTTTGAGAATTAGCAGAAAAGCCGAAAATTCTCTGAGAGTGGAGGCTATGCTCCAAATTAACTTTTTCGGCTAAAAAGGATTTTTAGCCATCAACGAGGTTAGAATCATAATTCCTAGAAGATTCAGGATCTGTGTCCACTTGATGAACCAGTCTTTCAGGCAGCCATTGCACTCTGTCTTCTTTTTGTGAAAAAAAACAAAGACAGAACCTCTTCCCCAGATTAAAACGGGGTCTAGACCATTCCACGTATTAGTTAATGGGTCCTGCCATTTAACCATGGCATAAGAACTGGAAGTAACTGGATGCCAGTGGCGATCTGCTGCAGACTGACCTTTAACCTCAGTTTGCAAAAAATTTAAAAAGAACACAACAAAAGCAAGATGTGCTTTTGGTGACTTTGGGGGGGGGGGGTATAACTGCCCCTGTTTTGTTTTTAACAGCCAATTTTTCAGAGTGCAATGAGCACATTCAACAATTCCTTCTCCCATGGGGTTATAAGAATTCCCATTTTATGTTTGATACCAAATTCCTTACAAAATGAAGTAAAATTGTTGCCAGTATAGGATGGCCCATTATCTGTCTTAATGAGTATAGGCAATCCCATAGCATTAAAGGCTTGTAAGCAATGATCAATCACATTTCTAGAGGCCTCTCCAGTATGTAGAGAAGCAAAAAGGAATCCTGAACAAGTGTCAATACAAACATGTATATATTTTAATTTTCCAAATTCCGCATAATGAGTTATATCCATTTGCCAAATATGATTAGGCATAAGACCTCGTGGATTAACTCCTAAATTCGGCACTGGAGATAATGTCATACATTTAGAACATTGTTTTACAACCATTCTTGTTTGTTCTTTAGTGATCTTGTGTCGGAGCCTTAAGGTATAGCTAGAGAAATGAAATTAATCATGATTGCATCTAGCCAAAGCAACGGGATCTGAAATTAAGGTGACTCCTATCAGAGCTCTGTTGATGCAATCATTGCCTGCAGCTAAAGGTTCAGGAAGACCTTATATGACCAATATAAAACAGATGTTTTCGGGCAAGAATGATGTTTTGCAATTGTGAAAACAGAAGTCCTGCTGGCGTATTAAAGTTAAAAGTACCATAAGTCTTCAATAAGGGAATTGATTGTGTAACATATAAACTATCAGTAAAAATATTAAAAGCATCATTTACAGACTGAAAGACATTCAGTACTGCTATCAGTTCTGCTAACTGAGCTGAGAGGCCAAGAGTCTCTATGACTACTTGTTGATTATTCATAAGATATCCAGCTCGCCCTTTAGAGGAGCCGTCAGTAAAAATCAATAGAGCATTATATAAAGGCTGTAAGGAAGTCATTTTAGGAAATGTCACCTCATGTACATTTAAAAATTGTATCAGCATACCTTGAGGATAATGATTATCTATAGTTCCTATAAATCCTATTTGAGCAAGCAACCAATCCGTACTGTGCTGCTGCAGCCAAGTATCTTGGTCTACGCTATAAGGCTGAACAATGATATCTAGCTCTTTGCCAAAATAAGTTAGTGCCTGCTTCCTTCCAAGTATGATCATCTGAGCTACTGCTTCATAATATGGCAGGATATTACATTTAGGAGAAATCCTCAAATGTATCCACATTAGAGGAACCTTTTGCCACAACAATCCTGTAGGCATATTAATTGTATTAAAAATTAATAGAGGTAAAGGCAAAGAGTAATCTATATAAGTGACAAATTGTTCTTCAATAGCTCTTTCCACTTGTTGTAAGGCCAGCAATCCTTCTGAGGTTAAAGATCTAGGGGAGGTAGGATCAGAACTCCCTTTAAGAATATCAAATAAAGGTTTCAATTCTTCTGTAGTAAGCTTTAAATAGGGGCGAAGCCAATTAATATCACCTAACAATTTTTGAAAATCATTTAAAGTTTTTAAGTTGTTCCTGCGAATAACTATCTTCTGGGGGAAAACAGCTTGATTTGTAAGTCTAAAACCCAAATAATTATAAGGATCCTGAGTTTGTATCTTCTCAGGAGCTATTTGTAGTCCTTTATCAGGTAAGGCCTTTTGTAAATCTCTACAATACAAAAGCAAATCCTGGGGGTCTTTTCCTGCCGCCATCAAGACATCATCTGTGTAATGGATGATATAAATCATAGGCCATTGTTGTCTCACAGGCTGAATGGCTTGTGCCACAAACTTTTGACATAAGGTAGGACTATTAGTCATGCCCTGTGGGAGAACTGTCCGTTGATATCTCTTCATAGGTTCTTTAAAATTTATAGAAGGAATACTAAAAGCAAATCTTTCACAATCCTCAGGATGTAAAGGAATAGTAAAGAAACAATCCTTCAGATCTACCACAATTTTATAATATCCTTTAGGGATGGCTACTGAAGACGGAAGTCCAGGTTTAAAGTTCCCATAGATTTCATGGTCTCATTAACCTTTCTTAGATCTTGTAACAATCTCCGTTTACCAGATATTTTCTTTATAACAAAAATTGGAGTATTCCAAGGAGACTGAGATTCTACTAAATGTCCTGCCTCTAATTGCTCCTGCACTAGCGAAGAAGCGGCTTCTATTTTCTCTTTAGGTAAAGACCACTGATCAACCCACACCAGAATATCATTAAGCCACTGAATTTTATCAGCATGGGATGCAGGCAAGATAGTGGCCATACTGAAAATACCTCAAACCTCTTGTGTTAGAGTGAGGTTTAGGACCTTCAAAAGTCTTAATACCTCGTCCTTTCTTTTCTAGCCCATGACCAGGCAAAAATTCTTGTCTGAGCATCTGCTTGGTCACTGCCTCATTAGGACTGCACATTATAATGCCCATCTGTGACAAGAGATCTCTTCCCCATAGGGTAACAGGCAAATTTGACGTAACATACGGCTGAATTTGTCCTGATTTGCATTCCTCATCTCTCCGGGTTAGCAATTTGGAGCTTCGTTTTGGGTTATTGGCATAACCAATTCCTTGAAGGAGAGTAAGCATATCAGACAAAGGCCAAGCTGAAGGCCAATCTTGTCCTCTAATAATTGTTACATCAGCTCCAGTATCTAGTAATCCTTCAAAGCTTTTTCCTTCAAATGTCAATTTAAGTTTAGGTTTCTTATTAGTAATAGATTGATCCCAATGCACACCAGAGGAGCCAAAGCCACCTTGTCCTCTCTCATTTTCAACAAATCTGGATGGTAGCAGATGTAAAGGAGCTAAGACAAGTTGAGCAATTCTCTGGTAGGCAGGTACAGTTATAACACCATGAGGAGAAGCAGCCATGATTTTCATTTCTACCTCATAGTCATTATCTATAACACCTGGATAAATCTGCAGACCTTTTACAATAGAACCGCTTCATTCTAAAAGAAATCCACAAGTTTCTGCAGGTAGAGGTCCAATCCTGCACTTCCTGAGGTTGCCCTGACAAGTTCAAAAACAGATTTCTTTGGCTGGGCAACAGCTTCATGGCCCCATAAACTGCTTGCTGTGGGTATTTCAGGGCCTGGGGTTGGCCCCTCCTCTCATTTCCCGGCAACAGGCGGCCCGGAATGTCTGACTTGGATTTACACACCCTAGCCCAATGGTTGCCCTTCCTGCACCGAGGACAAACTCCTGGAACACAGCCAGCTTGCCCACTCTCAGCACCTTTATTCTTAGGACAATCACTTTTAAAATGACCCAAACTTCCACACTTAAAACATGCATTATTCCCTCGTTTCTGTGAAAACATTGCCTGTATGGTGGTTCCTTGCAAAGCGGCGGCAAAAACCAAACCCTGATTATATGATGGTCCAATCTCTGCACAAAGACGGATATATCCCGCTAAACCCATTGTCCTTTGTGTGGTTGGATAGTGGCACGACACTGCGTTAGCCTTCTCATAAGCCAATTGCATATTGAAAGGTCTTCCCGTGTCAGAGTCTCCAAGAATCCTACTAGCTGCTATTAATAGCCTATCCACAAAGTTCTGGTAAAGCTCATCAGGACCCTGCTGAATGCTGGCTAAATTTCCACCAAGATCCCCTTTAGCTGGTAACTGTTTCCAAGTGTGGTGGGCAGCCATGGTGACCTGTGCGTACACTCCAACAGGAAAACCAATCTGATTAGCATTGCCTTCATATCGACCTTCTCTCAGAAGCATGTTAACATCCCAGTCTGGATAACCTGTCTGAGCATTTAAAGCAGCAGTTTTCTTACTGGTTTCTCGGCATTCAGAATCCCAAAGGAAAAAAATCTCCTCCTGATAGAGCAGCCTTACATAGAGTCTTCCAATCTTGGGGGGTTAAGTGCCACTCCATGATAGTATCCAATAATGCTTGTGTAAAGGGAGCTGTAGAGCCATATTATGCAACAGCTGTTTGTAACTCCTTTATCACCTTGAAATCCAAAGTCTGGTATTGTCTGATTCTATTGTAGTAGGATCTGATGGTTTTTTTTTTTTTTTTGATTTCCTCAGATTTTGTTGTTATGTCTCCCTTTTTATTTCTGATTTTGTTAATTAGGATACTGTCCCTGTGCCCTCTCGTTAGTCTGTCTAAGGGTTTATCTATTTTCTTGATTTTTTCAAAGAACCAGCTCCTGGCTTGGTTGATTCTTTGAATAGTTCTTTTTGCTTCCACTTGGTTGATTTCAATCCTGAGTTTGATTATTTCCTGCTGTCTACTCCTCTTGGGTGAATTTGTTTCCTTTTGTTCTAGAGTTTTCAGGTGTGCTGTCAAGCTGCTAGTGTATGCTATCTCTACTTTCTTTTGTGTGCACTCAGAGCAGTTTTCCTCTTAGGACTGCTTTCATTGTGTCCCGTAAGTTTGGGTATGTCGTGGCTTCATTTTCATTAAACTCTAAAAAGTCTTTAATTTCTTTCTTTATTTCTTCTCTGACCAAGTTATCATTGAGTAGAGTGTTGTTCAGCTTCCACGTGAATTTTGGCTTTCTATTATTTATGTTGTTATTGAAGATCAGCCTTAGTCTATGGTGATCTGATAGGATACATGGGATTATTTCAATATTCTTGTCTCTGTTGAGGCCTGTTTTGTGACCAATTATATGGTCAATTTTGGAGAAGGTACCATGAGGTGCTGAGAAGAAGGTATATCTTTTGTTTTAGGATAAACTGTTGTATAGATATCTATAGATTGTTTCATAACTTCTGTTAGTCTCACTGTGTCTCTGTTTCGTTTGTATTTCTATGATCTGTTGATTGCTGAGCGTGGGATGTTGAAGTCTCCCACAGTTATTATGTGAGGTGCAATGTATGTTTTGAGCTTGACTAACGTTTCTTTAACGAATGTGGATGCCCTTGCATTTGGAGAATAGGTGTTCAAAATTGAGAGTTCATCTTGGTAGTTTTTACCTTTGATAAGTATGAAGTATCTCTCCTTGTCGTTTTGATAACTTTATTTATCTGACTTTTTAGACTACTCTTCAACCAATTTTCCCAAATCACCAGTGAAAATGGAGATACTGCGAAACAATGAATATGTCCAATTTTCAAGTTCAGGTAAAAAGAACATATTCTCATGGTACTTATAGAGCTGGCCCGATGTAACAGATAAGCTTGGTGGGAACAGTTGATGAAGAAGTGGGGGATTACTTCCCTGAGTTACTTTTAGAGGTGACACTGTTTTAAAAATCCTGATCAACCCCAAGTAACCAAAGATGTAATTTCTTTTCATGAAGAATATTTCTTAGAAGTAGTTCAACGAATGCAATTAGATTTTTATGAACCTCCACTGTCCCAATGTGTACAGTAGGTTGACAATGAAAACTTTATCAACTAAGGAGAGAAGGCATTCTCTATGTCAGGATTCAGCTGTATGATCATGACATTTATTTTATTTCAAGGAATGTTGTCCATCAGTCCAAGACAGTTTCAGCTGTATGCAGTTTGGCATGGCACCTTTGACTTATATCACACAGAGAAGGACCCTTGTCACAATACAGTTTCTCATGAAAAAGGCATAACATCAGGTCCTACATCAGTTCTTGGAACTCACGCTGAGAGCCAAACCTCCTCATACTTTGTGTTGTCAGATAAACTTTATTCTAAGCATGAATCACAACAAATTAAACATGAACATGTTGCACCTCTAGAATCAAGGAAGGAACTGTGAAGGTTACTATACCTGAAAAGATTAGAACACCAAATAATACAGAAGGTAAGAACAATAAGGAAAATTTGGATCATATTCCGTTTTCAGATTTTCAGATTGACATGGGTTCTAAATTTGAGAATACCAGCAAAGACTTAAAGGAAGACTCGTAGCCTGGAAGTGTCAGTAATAACAGTTGATACACAGCAACATAGTTCTATATATTCAAATCAAGACAAAAGTGATGATGTTAATTTGTGCTAAATTTGTACATTGGGTATAACTTTTTTTAAAAAATAATTTGTAATGTTCATGAAATCTGAAAGCAAGCCTAGGAATATAGTTTATGTAGCTTTGTAACATTCCTCAGGGCCTGTCCATAACTGTGAAGTATCAAGCACTTAAGGCCAGATACACTATAAACATTGCAGGCTTAAATACACAGGAATCTTTAGAAAAGTCATTTGAGTTGGAGTTTTAGGTTTTAGAATAGAGCTGCCAATATCATATAAATATATATTTTGTAATATGAGTGAGAATTTTTTTGACAGTTTAAGGTTTTTCCATAGAGCTTATTTATACCAACTTTTTTTCATTTTAAATGTGTCAGCACTGTAGTGTAAATAGCTTTGCAAAACCTTTTTAGTGTGTTTTATATTGAAATGTGAGCCACTTAATAAAGGTTCATAATAACAAAACAAAACACCCTTCTGTAGTGGTGTGATAGGAATGTTAGTAGGGATCAGATGTAATCTGCAGTAGTCTTCCTAGCATGTAGTGCCTGGTTCAATTTATTTCTTCCTCTCTTTAATTTTTCCATTGGGTAGGTATTTTAGATCCTTTGTTAGCCTTACTCTTGGTCTTTTATTTAAGGTTTTGAAGCTGTTGTAAACAAGATCCTTTTTTTCTGGTTCAGTATTAATTTTAAATAAAGATGAAGGTATATGATGGTGTTATATTTGCATTTGAGTTTAGATAATTGGCATAACAGAACATGGGCCTTACTCTCTGGATTGGATGTTTATTAATAAGGGAGTTGGATAGTTGTTTTACAGAGAGCACATGTTCTTGATCTTGGTAAGGTTGGATTGACTAATGTTTTCTTTAAAGAAATTCTTGCCCAATAAGGGTGCAGCTTAGTGGCATTGAAGGCATGGAGCTAGGTAATGATCTGCAGCACTGCACAGAACAGAGACAAGGACACAGGACTACAGTCACAGAACTCAGGACTTGGGAGAAGGAAGATCAGAAATTCAAGGTCATCCTCCATCTCATAGCAAGGTAGAGGCCATCTTGGACTACTTGAGACTTCATCTAAAGAAAAAAAAAATCCCAAAGGCTTTGCCTAGCTTGAGGTAATGCAGCTGGTCCCTCATAAGTCTTACTGGAGAAATTACATAGTTTTATAAAACACATTATTTCCATGGTGCATTTTCAAGATATTTTTACATGGTGCAAATATAAATCAAAGATCAGTTTTTGGCTGTGGCTATCAAATGATTCTTGTGCCTTAAAAAATGCCCTTTTAAAAATAGGAAATTTTCTTTATATTTCACTAAAAATCAACTAACCTTTTGTATGTAAGGTTATTGTTGAACTTCATTTGGTTTTACTAATCTATGTATAAGATTCTATTATTTTTCATTTTTAAATTTGCCATTATTGGGGCCAGAGCCCTGAGCAGACCTTGAGCCCAAACTCTGCAGCCAGTTCCTCAACACCCAGAGAAAGCTCTAATCCCAGGCTCTCTAACATGCCCAGGATCATAGGATCAGAGGTAAGGAGGACACATCTGTCCCAACACCACTGGGAGTAACTGAGGTGATCTGAATACAGGGATACAGGAACCCTGCCCAACCAGTGGCACAGGTTTCTTACAGTCTGTGCCAGAGCGCTGAGCAGACCTTGGGTGAGAGCTCTGCAGCCAGTCCCACAACACCCAGACAAAGCTCCACTCCTAAACGCTCTAACACACCCAGGATTCCGGGATCCCAGGGGCTGGGTCAAAACAGAATCTCAGGATCCCAGAGGCAGCTTTACTCCCAGGAGCTCTAACACACCCAGGATCTCAGCATCACAGGATCTCAGAAACACAGGATCACAGAGACACCTGGACCCTGAGGAGTTCTGACAAAACCAGGATCACAGGAAGGACAGGCTCCAGTCAGATATATCGAGGACAGGTAGTACTAGAGATAACAAGATGGCGGGAGGCAAGCATAAGGACATAAGCAACAGAAACCAAAGTTACTTGACATTGTCAAAACCCAGTTCTCCAAACATAGCAAGTCCTGGATACACCATCACACCAGAAAAGCAAGATTCAGATCTAAAAATCACTTTTCATGATGATGATAGAGGACATTAAGTAGAAGATAAATAACTCCCTTAAAAAATACAGGAGAAGACAGGTTAAACAAGTAGAAGTCCTTAAAGAGTAAACACAAAAATCCCTTAAAGAATTACAAAAAACCACAATCAAACAGGTGAAGGAAATGAACAAAACCTTCGTGGATCTAAAAATGGAAATAGAAACAATAAAGAAATTACAAAGGGAGACAACCCTGGAGATAGAAAACCTAGGAAACAGTTCAGGAGTCACAAATCAAGAACAGAATACAAGAGATAAAAGAGAGAATCTCAGGTGCAAAAGATACCATAGAAAACATTGACACAACAGTCAAAGAAAATGCAAAAGGCAAAAAGCTCCTAACCCAAAACATCCAGGAAATCAAGTGCACGATGAGAAGACCAAACCTAAGGATAATAGGTATAGAAGAGAGTGAAGATTCCCAACTTAAAGGGCCAGTGAATATCTTCAACAAAATAATAGAAGAAAACTTCCCTATCTTAAAGAAAGAGATGTCCATGAACATACAAGCCTTCAGAACTCCAAATAGACTGGACCAGAAAATAAATTCCTCCAGTCACATAATAACCAAAACACCAAATGCACTAAACAAAGAAAGAATATTAAAAGCAGTAAGGGAAAAAAGGTAACATCACATATAAAGGCAGACCTATCAGACTTACAACAGACTTCTCACCAGAGACTATGAAAATTATAAGAACCTGGGCAGATGTCATACATACCCTAAGAGAACACAAATGCCAGCCCAGACTACTATACCCAGGAAAACTCTCAATTACTATAGACGGAGAAACAAGATATTCTATGACAAAACCATATTTACACACTCTTTCCACAAATTCAGCCCTTCAAAGATAATAGATGGAAAACACCAACACAAGGAGGGAAACTACACACTAGAAAAAGCAAAAAAAGTAATCTTTCAACAAACCCAGAAGAAGATAAGAAGAAGATAGCCACACAACCATAATTCCACCTCTAACAACAAAAATAACAGGGAGTAACAATCGCATTTCCTTAATATCTCTTAACATCAATGGACTCAATTCCCCAATAAAAAGACATAGACTAACAGACTGGATATGTAAACAGGACCCAGCACTTTGCTGCATACAAGAAATGCACCTCAGTGACAAAGACAGATACTACCTCAGAGTAAAAACCTGGAAAATAATTTTCCAAGCAAATGGTCCAAAGAAACAAACTTGAGTAGCCATTCTAATATGGAACAAAATTGACTCAATAGAAACAGATGTATAAAAGTTGGGGTCATAGACAGATACACTTAGCACTTAAAACGATCAGAATGCATAGAAACAAACACATATTTAGGATTAATTGACTATTCTGAGTCTTTTGTTGTTCCATATCAATTTGAGGATTTTCTTTCTATTTATGTGAAGGATTAGATAAGGATGTTGATTGTGATTTCATGGAATCAGTACTTTGTTTTCATAGGAAGATCTTTTCCACAATGTTAATTCTACCAAGCTATATGCTTGGGAGGTCTTCAAATTCTAGTAGGTTTCTTAATCTCTTTCTTCACACATGTAAAGTTTTCATTGTAGAAGTTTTTTTTTTTTTTTACCTATTTTGTTATGTATATTCTAAATATTTAATTTTATTTGAGAAACTGGGAAGAGGAGGGTGTCCATGATCTCTTTCTCAGCATGCTTGTTACTCATATATTAAGACTGGTAAATTTTGTAAGTTTGTCATGTATGATAACACTTTGCTGAAATTATTGATATTTTCTACAATTTTTGTAGTCAAATTTTGGGAACATTGAGTATAAGACAATACAATTTTTAATTGAAAATTATTAGACTTAATATTTTCCTATTTGTATCCCTTCTCTTGGCTAATTGCTCCAGCTAATTCTTCAGTAACATTTTGGATGAGCAGTAGGGATAGGGGGCAGTCCTCTTCCATTCCTGATTGTAATGGGACTTATTAATAGTTTTATTCATTTAGGATGATATTGGCCATGGGTTTGTCATACATGACCATTAGTATGTTGGAATATATTTCCTAAAGTTCTACTTGTTCTAGGGCTTTTATTAAGATTGCATGTTGAGCCAGGCAGTGGTGGCACACACTTTTAATCCTAGCACTTGGGAGGCAGAGGCAGGCAGATTTCTGAGTTTGAGGTCAGCCTGGTCTACAAAGTAAATTCCCAGACAGCCAGGGCTACACAGAAAAACCCTGTATTGAAAAACCAAAAACCAAAAACCAAAAAACCAATAAATAAATAAATAAATAAACAAATAAATATGCATGTTGAATCTTCTCAAAGACTTTTTCTTTTCTTTTTTTCTTTTGCTTCCATTGAGATGATCATAAGATTCTTGTATATTTTTTGTCCATGTATTTGGTTTATTACATTTATTTCTTATATATGTTAAAAAAATAAAAAAAATAAAATCAATGAAAAAAAAAAGCCATTATGTTTACTTCTTTAATAAAACATAGGCTAAACAGATGGCTCAATAGGTAACTCTTTGTCACACAGCACAGATTCTGGTCTCCATTGGTCCCCAGAACTCTTGTAAATTCTGGGTGGAAATAGCAGCCAGTCTTCAATTCCAGCACTCAGGAAACAGAGATGATATCCCTGGAGCAGGCTGGCTAGCCACACTAAGTGTGGTGGCCAGCTCTGGCATCGGTAGAGAGACCTTGCCTCATTGCATAGTGGGAAGAGGAATCAGAGATGACACCAATTTTGAACCCCACGCCTCCACTGGTACACAGGTACACTTATGCCCTAAACCCATTGTTCTCAGGAACACGAGATGCATATACATGTGTCAACATCACACACTTGCAAGCAGGAACAAAAAAAAATACTTTTAAAGATTTAATTAGTCGAACTATATAGAATATTAGTGGGGAATTTGTCTTATTGGGAATTGTTTTTAAATCCCAATCAATATTTAATAAACATCTAGAAAAGGCCTTAAAAAGCTGAGTGGGGATATTTTGGGGAAGTAAACAAAGTTTACAATTCTGATAGAAAACACTATATAATATAAAATGGTACTGATAATGACTGCATATTACTTCAGAGAATGATTTTCTTCTAATTACTTCATAAAACTTTGATGACTGAATTTCCCATTAAAAGTATTTTATCGGGGCTCTCACTGTGGGACCAGGTGAGAATGCCACCTTGTATCCAGGGTCCCAAAGAGTCCAGTCTGCGCAGGAGAGCACAGGTGGCAAAAGCTACATAACTTCTGGAACACGGTTCCCTTTCTGGCCTTCATCTTCAGCCAGGAGGCAGAGTTAAGCTCCAGACCTCTATGCACTTGCCTGCAGAGAGTACTCTGACAACTGAGACTCAGAGGAGAGTTGGAGTCCAAGAGTGATGACAGAGGCTAACAGAATCACAGGAAGAACAAGCTCCAGCCAGAGACAGCTATAACAACTAACGCCAGAGATAACCAGATGGCAAAAGGCAAATGGAAGAATCTTACAGAAACCAAGACCGCTCAGCATAATCAGATAGCAGCACTCCCACCACAGCGAGTCCTGGATGCCCCAACACACCTGAAAAACAAGATTCAGATTTAAAATCATATCTCATGATGCTGGTAGAGGATTTTAAGAAGGACATTAATAACTAACTTAAAGAAATACAGGAGAACATGGCTAAACAGGTAGAAGGCCTTAAAGAGGAAGCACAAAAATCCCTTAAAGAATTACAGGAAAACATTGCTAAACAGGTAGAAGTCCTTAAAGAAGAAACACAAAAATCCCTTAAAGAATTACAGGAAAACACAACCAAACAGGTGATGGAATTGAACAAAACCATCCAAGATCTAAAAATGGAAGTAGAAACAATGGAAAAAAAACCCAAAGGGAGACAACTCTGGAGATAAAAACCCTAGGAAAGAAATCAGGAACCATATATGCGAGCAGCAACAGAATACAAGAGATGGAAGAGAAAATCTCAGATGCAGAAGATTCCATAAAGAACATGGACACAACACTCAAAGAAAATGGAAAATACAAAAAGATCCTAACTCAAAACACCCAGGAAATCCAGGACACAATGAGAAGACCAAACTTAATGATACTAGAAGTAGACAAGAATGAATATTATCAACGTAACGGGCCAGTGAATATCTTCAAAAAATTATAGAAGAAAACTTCCCTAACCTAAAGAAGGAGATGCTCACGAACATACAAGAAGCCTACAGAACTCCAAATGGACTGGACCAGAAAAGAAATGCCTCGCAACACATAATAATCAGAACAACAAATACACTAAATAAAGATAGAATATTAAAAGCAGTAAGGGAAAAATGTCAAGTAACATATAAAGGCAGACCTATCAGAATTACACCACACTTCTGACCAGAGACTATGCAAGACAGAAGATCCTGGACAGATGTTATACAGACACTAAGATGCCCTAAATGCCAGCCCAGGCTACAATACCCAGCAAAATTCTCAATTACCATAGATGGAGAAACCAAAGTATTCCATGACAAAGCCAAATTAATACCGTACATTTCCACAAATCCAGCCCTTCAAGGGATAATAAAGGGAAAACACCAACAGAAAAATGGAAATTACACCCTAGAAAAAGCAAGAAAATAACCCTTCAACAAACCTAAAAAAAGACAGCCACTGTCTCTTGTGAGACTATGCCGGGGCCTGGCAAGCACAGAAGTGGATGCTCACAGTCAGCTATTGGATGGATCACAGGGCCCCCAATGGAGGAGCTAGGGAAAGTACTCAAGGAGCTGAAAGGATCTGCAATCCTATAGGTGGAACAACAATATGAACTAACCAATACCCCCCCTGGAGCTCATGTCTCTAGCTGCATATGAATCAGAAGATGGCCTACTCAGCCATCAGTGGAAAGAGAGGCCCATTGGTTGTGCAAACTTTATATGCCTCAGTACAGGGGAACGCCAGGGCCAACAAGTGGGAGTGGGTGGGTAGGGGAGTGGGTTGGGGGAGTGTGTGGGGGACTTTTGGGATAGATTTGAAAATGTAAGTGAAATAAATACCCAATTAAAAAAATATGGGAAAAAAAAAGACAGCCACAAGAACAGAATGCCAACTCTAACAACAAAAATAACAGGAAGCAACAATTACTTTTCCTCAATATCTCTTAATATCAATGGACTCAATCCCCCCCCATCAAAACACATAGACTAACAGACGGCCTACACAAACAGGACCCAACATTTTGCTGCTTACAGGAAACCCACCTCAGGGAAAAAAAACAGACACTACCTCCGAGTGAAAGGCTGGAAAACAATTTTGCAAGCAAATGGTCTGAAGAAACAAGCTGGAGTAGCCATTTTAATATCGAATAAAATTGACTTCCAACCCAAAGTTATCAAAAAAGACAAGGAAGGGCACTTCATACACATCAAAGGTAAAATCTTGCAAAATGACCTTTCAATTCTGAATAATTTTGCTCCAAATGCAAGGGCATCCACATTCATTAAAGAAACTTTATTCAAGCTCAAAGCACACATTGCATCTCACACAATAATAGTGGGAGACTTCAACACCCCACTCTCATCAATGGATAGATTCTGGAAAAAGAAACTAAACAGTAACACATTGAAACTAACAGAAGTTGTGAAACAAATGGATTTAATAGATATCTACAGAACATTTTATCCTAAAACAAAAGAATATACCTTCTTCTCAGCACCTTGTGGTACTGTCTCTAAAATTGAACATATAATTGGTCAGAAAACAGATACAAAAATATTAAAATTATCCCATGCATCCTATCAGATCACCACAGACTAAGTATGATCTTCAATAACAACATAAATGATAGAAAGCCAAAATTCACGTGGAAGGTGAACAACACGCTACTCAGTGATAACTTCCTCAGAGAAGAAATAAAGAAATTAAAGACTTTTTAGAGTTTAATGAAAATGAAACCATGACATACCCAAACTTATGGGACAAAATGAAAGCAGTCCTAAGAGGAAAACTCATAGCTCTGAGTACCTTCAAAAAGAAACAGAGAGAGCATACACTAGAAGCTTGACAGCACACTTAAAAGCTCTAGAACAAAAGGAAGCAAATACATCCAAGAGGAGTAGACAGCAGGAAATAATCAAACTCAAGGGTTGAAATCAACCAAGTGGAAACAAAAAGAACTATTTAAAGAATCAACCAAACCAGGAGCCGGTTCTTTGAAAAAAAAAATCAACAAAATAGATAAACCCTTAGACAGACTAATTAAAGGGCACAGGGACAGTATCCTAATTAACAAAATCAGAAGTGAAAAGGGAAACATAACAATAGAACATGAGGAAATCCAAAACATCATCAGATCCTACTACAAAGGGCTATCCTCAACAAAACTGGAAAACTTAGATGAAATGGGCAATTTTCTAGACAGATACCAGGTAACAAAATTAAATCAGGATCAGATTAGTTATATAAACTGTTGATATCCCATAAAGAAATAGAAGTAGTCATTAGTAGTCTCCCAACCAAAAAAGCCCAGGACCAGATGGGTTTAGTGCAGAGTTCTATCAGACCTTCAAAGAAAACCTAATTCCAATTCTCCTCAAACTCTTACACAAAATAGAAACAGAAGGTGCTCTACCCAAATCATTCTATGAAGCCACAATTACTGTGATACCTAAAACACAGAAAACCCAACAGAGAAAGATGATTTCAGACCAATTTCCCTTATGAATATTGATGCAAAAATACTCTAGAAAATTCTTGCTAACCAAATCCAAGAACACATCAAAGCAGTCATCCATCATGACCAAGTAGGCTTCATCTTAAGGATGCAGGGATGGTTTAATATAAGGAAATCCATCAACTTAATCTACTATATAAACAAACTCAAAGACAAAAACCACATGATCATCTTGTTAGATGCTCAGAAAGCATTTGACAATATCCAACGCCCCTTCATGATAAAAGTCTTGGAAAGATCAGGAATTCAAGGCCCATACCTAAACATGATAAAAGCAATATACAGCAAACCAGTAGCCAACATCAAACTAAATGGAGAGACTCGAAGCAATCCCACTAAAATCAGGGATTAGACAAGGCTGCCCACTTTCTCCCTATCTATTCAATATAGTACTTGAAGTTCTAGCCAGAATAATTGAACAACAAAAGATCAAGTGGATACAAATTGGAAAGGAAGAAGTCAAAATATCACTATTTGCAGATGATATGATAGTATATATAAGTGACCCTAAAAATCCCACCAGAGACCTCCTAAATCCGATAAACAGCCTCAGTGCAGTAGCTACATCTAAAATTAACTCAAACAAATCAGTGTCCTTTCTTTACACAAAGGATAAAGAGCCCGAGAAAGAAATTAGGGAAACAACACCCTTCACAATAATCACAAATAATATAAAGTACCTTGGTGTGACTCTAACTGCATGATAAGAACTTCAAGTTTCTGAAGAAAGAAATTGAAGAAGACCTCAGAAGATGGAAAGATCTCCCATGCTAATGGATTGGCAGGATTAACACAGTCAAAATGTCTATCTTGCCAAAAGCAATCTACAAATTCAATGCACTCCCCATCAAAATTCAAACTCAATTCTTCACAGAGTTAGAAAGGGCAATTTGCAAATTCATCTGGTATAACAAAAAACCTAGGATACCAAAAATTATTCTCAACAATAAAAGAACCTCTGGGGGAATCACCATGCCTGACCTCAAGCTGTACTACAGAGCAATTCTGATAAAAACTGCTTGGTACTGGCACAGTGACAGACAGGTAGATCTATGGAATAGAATTGAAGACCCAGAAATGAACCCACACACCTATGGTCTCTTGATCTTTGACAAAGGATCTAAAACCATCCAATGGAAAGAAGACAGCATTTTCAACAAATGGTGCTGGCTCAACTGGAGGTTAGCATGTAGAAGAATGTGAATTGATCCATTCTTATCTCCTTGCACAAAGCTCAAGTCTAAGTGTATCAAATACTTCCACATAAAACCAGAGACAATGAAACTTATAGGGGAGAAAGCCGGGAAGAGCCTCAAAGATCCGCACAGGGGAAAGATTCCTGAACAGAACATCAATGGCTTGTGCTGTAAGATCAAGAATCGACAAATGGGACCTCATAAAATTGCAAAGCTTCTGTAAGCAAAGGACACTGTCAATAAGACCAAATGGCAACCAACAGAAAAGATGGTTACCGATCCTAAATCCGATAGGGGGCTAATATCCAATATCTATAAAGAACTGAAGATGTTGGACTCCAGAAAACTAAATAAGCCTATTTAAAAATGGGGTAGAGAGCTAAACAAAGAATTTTCAAATGAGGAATACTGAATGGCTGAGAAGCACCTGAAAAAATATTCAACATCCTTGATCATCAGGGAAATGCAAATCACAACAACCCTGAGATTCCATCTCATACAAGTCAGAATGGTTAAGATCAAAAACTCAGGTGACAGCACATGCTGGTGAGGATGTGGACAAAGAGGAACGCTCCTCCATTGCTGGTGGGACTGCAAGCTGTTATAACCACTCTGGAAATCAGTCTAGCGGTTCCTCAGAAAATTGGACATAATACTAACTGAAGATCCAGCAATACCTCTCCTGAGCACATACCCAGAAGATGTTCCAACTGGTAATAAGAACACATGCTCCATGAACTATGAACTATGTTCATAGCAGCCTTATTTATAATAGCCAGAAGGTGGAAAGAACCCAGATGTCCCTCAACAGAGGAATAGATACATAAAATGTGGTACATTTACACAATGGAGTACTATTCAGCAATTAAAAACAATGAATTTATGAAATTCTTAGACAAATGAATGTATCTGGAGGATATCATCCTGAGTGGGGTAACCCAATCACAAAAGAACACACATGATATGCACGCACTGATAAGTAGATATTAGCCCAGAAACTTAGAATATCGAAGATACAATTTGTAAAACACATGACACTCAAGAAGAAGGAATACCAAAGTATAGATACTTTTCTCCTTCTTAGAATGGGTAACAAAATACCCATGGAAGGAGTTACAGAGACAAAGTTCAGAGCTGAGATGGAAGAAATGAGCATCCAGAGACTGCCTCACCCACGGATCCATCCCATATAGAACTACCAAACCTAGACACTATTGCATACTCCTCCAAGATTTTGCTGACAGGACCCTGATATAGCTCTCTCTTGTGAGGCTATGCCAGTGCCTGGCAAATACAGAAGTAGATGCTCACAGTCATCTATTGGATGGAACACAGGGCCCCTAAAGAAGGAGCTAGAGAAAATACCCAAGGAGCTAAAGGGGTCAGCCTCCTTATAGGAGGATCAACAATATGAACTAACCAGTACCCCCCAGAACTGTGTCTCTAGTTGCATATGTAGCAGAGGATGGCCTAGTCGGCCATCAATAGGAGGAGAGGCCCTTGGTATTGCAAAGATCATGTGCTCCAGTACAGGGGAATGCCAGAGCCAAGAAGGAGGAATGGGTGGGTTGGGGAGCAGAGCAGGGGAGGGTATAGGGGACTTTCAGGTTAACATTTAAAATGTAAATGAAGAAAACATCTAATAAAAAAATGAAACTAAAAAAGAAGTATTTTATCATAGGAGTCAATGGGTTAAATTTCTCTTAGTTTCAAAATTTCTCTTAGTTTCAATATATTTAAATTGGTGTATTTGAAGAAGATATCATTTCTTATGGGGTAAGACAAGAAACAGACAGCAGGGCAGGGCAGGGCAGGGCAGGGCAGGGCAGGGCAGGGCAGGGCAGGGCAGGCTTAGCCCTTTTGTCAGCTAAATCTACTTAATGTCTTTTGAAAACGGTGCACCCAGTGGTCTAATTGTCAGCTCCCACATTGCCACAATGAGGACAAAGCTGGAGCTAATACATTAAAAAATAAGAGGACTCTCTATGCTGGGTCAATAGCGAAGTGCAAGTTCATGTTTTGTGTGTGTGTGCATTTATTTGTATATGTGATGGCATGCATTTGTGTGTGTGTTGCATGCAGTTTTCTCTCTGTGTGCATGTATTTATGTGTTTGAACATTTGCAGGAGTACATGTGAGAAGGTGTGTGTGTGTGTGTGTGTGTGTGTGTGTGTGTGTAGAGGTCAAAGTACAACTTGGGCTCTCAGTCCTTATCTTCCTCTTTGTTTGAGACAGGGTCTTTCATTGTTCACTTCTGTGTACACTAGAAATTCTTCTATCTCCACTTATCCCTGGGTCATGGGCCACTCCCATACTTGGCTTTTATATGGGTTCTGCAGGTTTGAACTCAAGTCATCAGGCTTGCACAAGCACCTTACCCATTGAGCCACCTCCTCAGCCCTATGGTCCACTTTACAGTGAGAAAACTAAGGCTCATCATGGACAAAGATCATCTATTGGGAACTAAAAAGGGGGCCCAGGGGAAGAAGGGGAAGACCCACACCCCGCCAGAGTTCCACCTAATCTCTGGTCTGTCAGGCATGGGAGAGCTTCCATACACTTTCCACTCTGCCCTGGCTGGGCATTCAAGCCTCTGACCCACTCTTCAGGGGTGGCCAAGGGGCAGCCCTACCTGAGGAGCCCTGGAGCTACTTTGCTAAAGCCACCAGGGTTATAGGAGAGAGGGATGAGGGAAGAGAGGTTCCCAACACCTGCGAGAAGTGAAGGCAGTGAATCTTGACTGAAGCACAGGAAGGCCTTCTAACTGGAGATTAGAAACGGCTCATTAAAAGAAAGCCTGTCCCATCCTCTAAGCACAGTGGGCCTTGATAAGCAGAGACATTCTATGGTTTTAGAGCTTTATTATAGAAAGGCAGGGAGAAAGGGAGATGGTAGTAAAGAGAGAGAGAGAGAGAAGAGAGAGAGAGAGAGAGAGAGAGAGAAGAGAGAGAGAGAGAGAGTTGAGAGAAAGAGAGAGTAAGAGGGAGAGGAGAGGAGACGAGAGGAGAGGAGAGGAAAGGAGAGGAAAGGGGAAGACAAAGAGAGAGGAGGGGGGTGAGAGTGAGGGATAAGAAGCAAGAGAGACAAATAGAGTAAGAAGTAAGAGTTAAGAGAGCAAGGTGGGGCTGAACAGCCCTTTTTATGGTCTTTACTAGATAACTAGGGAGGAGTTTAGCCTGAAGGTTAGAAGCTTGGGCCATTGCCTATGTGACTTCTAACCATGCTTCTCTTGTGGGGGCTATGGGGGACCGTAACTTAGGCAGGAGCCAGAGTTCCAGAAGCATAAGGGAACACCTACCATGTCAAGAAGGTGAATTATTACCCTTTTCGGGGTTCAGACCTCAGCTCAACTGGAGACCAGCCTGCAATTCCCCACAATCATGTACATATATATTGCTAGGGAGGGGTAGAGCTGGCAAGTGGGACTGAAATTATTAAGCTTAAACTGGAGTGCATGGGGTTGGGGTGGGAGAAGCTAGGGAGATAGGATAAAGACAGAGTTTGAAAGGATATGCACAGCTTCTGGTTTCCCTCTGTGCCCGGAGCTGATCCTGTGCCCCAGTGATCCATACCAAATTACCATCAGGATAGATCTGGTTTCCCAGGTGGCCGACATACCTGTGCACATAGTAAGACCACTACTTCTGCTCAAATTCCTGGCCCAAAAGGGACACTTACAGAGCCATCAGAACACAAGAACCAAGGAAAAGCCAGGGACAGGATCCTTCCGGTTTCTGTCTGCAACCAGGAGCTGGCCCTGTGACATAGCTCTCCATACCCAAATTCCTCCCAGAGAGAACTGGTCTTCCAGGAGTACTGACACACAGGCTTACAGGAGGGACAAACTACAGTCAGAGACAGCAAGACCAACTAACACCAGACATAACTAGATGACAGGAGGCAAGAGCAAGGGCATAAGCAACAGAAACCAACGCAACATGGCATCATCAGAAACCAGATTTCCCACAACAGCAAGCCCTGGATACTCCAACACATGAGAAAAGCAAGACTCTGATACATAAATAACTCCCTTAAAGAAATATAGGAGAGCACAGGTAAACAGGTAGAAGACCTTAAAGAAGAAACACAAAAATCCCTTAAAGAACTATAGGAAAACACAACCAAACAGGTGAAGGAATTGAACAAAACCTTCCGGATCTAAAAATGGAAATAGAAACAATAAAGAAATCACAAAGGGAGACAATCCTGGAAATAGAAAACCTAGGAAAGAGATCAGGTGTCACAGATGCAAGCATCAACAACAGAATACAAGAGATAGAAGTGAGAATCTCAGGTGCAAAAGATACCATAGAAAACATTGACACAACAGTCAAAGAAAATGCAAAAGGCAAAAAGCTCCTAACCCAAAACATCCATGAAATCAAGTGCACAATGAGAAGACCAAACCTAAGGATAATAGGTATAGAAGAGAGTGAAGATTCCCAACTTAAAGGGCCAGTGAATATCTTCAACAAAATAATAGAAGAAAACTTCCCTAACCTAAAGAAAGAAATGCCCATAAACATACAAGCCTACAAAACACCAAATAGATTGTACTAGACAAGAAATTCCTTCTGTCAACTAATAGTCAAAATACAAAATGCACTAAAGAAAGAATATTAAAAGGTAAAGTAACATATAAGGGCAAACCTATCAGAATTATACCAGACTTCTCTCCAGAGACTATGAAAGCTGGAAGATCCTGGGCAGGTGTCATACATACCCTATGAGAACACAAATGCCAGCCCAGGCTACTATACCCAGCTAAACTCTCAATTAGACAGAGAAAACAAGATATTCCATGACAAAACAAAATTTACACAATATCTTTCCACATATCCATTCCTACAAAGGATAACATATAGAAAATGCCATCACAATGAGGAAAAGTACACCCTAGAAAAAGTAAGAAAGTAATTTTCTCTCAACAAACCCAAAATAAGATAGCCACATAAATATAAACATAACATCAAAAATAACAGGAAGCAACAATCCTTATTCCTTAATATGTCATAACATCTGTGGACTCAATTCCCCAATAAAAAGGCACAGGAAAACAGACTGGATATGCAAACAGGACCAGCATTTCGCTCCATACAGGAAATGCACCTCACTGTCAAAGACAGATATTACCTCAGAGTAAAGGGCTGGAAAACAAATTTCCAAGCAAATGGTCTCGATATACAAGCTGGAGTTGCCATTCTAATACCAAATAAAATCAACTTTCAACCAAAAGTTATCAAAAAGAATAAGGAAGTACACTTCATACTCATCAAAGGAAAATTCTACCATGATGAACTCTTAATTCAGAACATCTATGCTCCAAATGCAAGTACACCCACATTCATAAAAGAAACACATTGCACCTCACACAATAATACTGGGAAAATTCAACACCCCACTCTCAGCAGTGGACAGATCATGGAAACACAAACTAAACAGAGACACAGTGAAACTAATAAAAGTTATGAACCAAAAGAATTTTATAGATATCTATAGAATATTTCATTCTAAATCAAAGGAATATACCTTCTCAGCATATCATGATACCTTCTCTAAAACTGAACATATAATCGGTCACAGAGCAGGCCTCAATAGATACAAGAAGATTGAAATAATCCTATGCATCCTGTCAGATGACCACAAACTGAGGCTGGTCTTCAATAGCAACAAAAAGAAAAGAAAGCCCACATACACATGGAAGTTCAACAATGCCCTACTCAATGATAACTTGGTCAGGGAAGAAATAAAAAAAAGAAATTAAATACTTATTTAGAATTTAATGGAAATGAAGGCACAACATACCCAAACTTATGGGACACAATGAAAGCAGTGATAAGAGGAAAAATCATAGCTCTAAGTGCCTCTAAAAAGAAACTGGAGAGTACACTGGAGCTTAACAGCACACCTGAAAGCTCTAGAACAAAAAGAACCAAACATACCCATCAGGAGTAGACGGCAAGAAATAATCAAACTCAAGGCTGAAATCAACCAAGTAAAAACAAAAAGAACTATACAAAGAATCACCAAAACCATGAGCTGGATCTTTGAGAAATCAACAAGATAGATTAATCCTTAGCCAGACTAACCAGAGGGCACAGAGACAGTATCCAAATTAACAAAATCAGAAAGGAAAAGTAACATATAACAATAGAATGGAAAATTCAGAAAATCATCAGATCCTACTAAAAAAGCCTAATACTCAACAAAACTGGAAAATCTGGATGAAATGGACAGTTTTCTAGATACCAAATACATAAGTTAAAGCAGGATCAGATAAACCATCTAAATAGTCCCATAACCCCTAAAGAAATAGAATCAGTCATTAAAAGTCTCCCAACCATAAAAAGCCTAGAACCTGATAGGTTTAGTGCAGAATTCTATCAGACCTTCAAAGAAGACCTAATTCCAATACTCTTCAAACTATTCCACAAAATAGGAACAGAAGAATCACTACCCTATTCATTCTATGAAGTCACAGCTACACTGCGGATTCTCCCTTGGAGATGGAATGGTTTCTGACTGATGAGGAGCCTGTCACAATTTCCTTTCATAGAGGACTTCATAAGAGATTTTTTTCTACTTCTATCATGTTTAATGTTCCAAATAGATTTTAAAAACTGGTTGAATGCATCTTACTTTTAGTTTCATAAGATATCATGTATATTTAAGAGGAATTTAACTATTATAAATTATTTTGATGACCTAAAAATTGTCAACACTAAGTTGTATGTTTTAAAATAAATTGTATTAGTTTAATAAAATAAAAAATAATTTTGTTTTTACTTTGAAAAAGAAAGAAAGAATATGCACAAAAATGTATTTTATTCTGTACTGACTAGCGAGCACAGGGCAAAGCAAGGACGCTAGTGTAAGTGATCTTACTTTTACAAAAGCTGTGGGGCAGAGAGAGAGAGAGAGTGGGCCAGCAAGCTGCTGCAAGACAACGGTTAATGCAATGACTGACTGGAGACTGCATTCAGGCTCAGATTCAATGACTAGCATCTCAAGTGAAATAGGACTGTAGTGGAAAGCCATGGGAAGCTCACACTGTCCATGATAAAGCTCACTGTGAGGCTGGAAAAACATGCAGAAACCCAGTGAAGTGCTGCAGAAGGACCCTGGTCCACAGAGCAGGTCAACAGGGGCTAGATGGCTATTCAAACATGTCTGCCTGGAAAGGGGCTGCTCACTTGAGATGCCTCTCTTTCTGTTTCTGAGGCACTTCCAGAAGACTCTCATTTACCAGTGTTTCTATAGACTCTTAATTACCACTGCTTCTATAGACAATTGTAGGCAGCACTGCAAAGGCCCTAGTTCTAAAAGGAAAAAGCTGTCCTATGAACAGCTACGAGGCAGTTAACTTATGAAATGCCTGGGAACCAGGCAAGGGGTGAAATTACTGGTTCTGGCTCACAGTTTCATGCTTGCTATGCTTAGGAAGAACTTCATGGTGGCAGAAGTGTGTGGCAAAGGAAATCTGTCTACCTCTGCAGAAAGAAGCAGAGAAGAAAATAAAAGGAGCCGCAATGAAATATAGCCCCATGAGCATGGTTCTGTGTTTACCTCCACGGACACCAATTTTCTTTCTTTTCTTTTTTTTGTTTTTGTTTTTGTTTTTTGTTTGTTTCAAGACAGGGTTTCTCTGTATAGCTCTGGCTGTCCTGGAACTCACTTTTAGACCAGGCTGGCCTCAAACTCAGAAATCTGCCTGCCTCTGCCTCCCAAGTGCTGGGATTAAAGGCATGGGCCACCACAATAGTGCCTTTGTGTTATTATTAACTCATTAGGCTTTAGCCCCCTCACTATGTCAGCACCTGAGTGGATTTGCAAATGTCTCTGCAAATGGCCTCACAGACACACCCTAACTCCACAAATAGCTTAGCCATTCCTTCACCAAACTGCCAATCATACTCTGACTGCAGTGGGAGGTCAAAGTCCATCTCCTGGGAAGACTCATTAACAGAAATGTTTGCCTAAGTTAGAAAAACTTTCAAATACCAAGAACACATACATAAGGCTTCCTGGGGCCCTGGAAGGTAAAATAGACAAAAAAATGTCACAATTGTCTGTGGAAAATATAGTTTTAAGACTTTGAAAAGTTCTAAGCTAGAGCTATAGATGTGTTACTGGTACCCATGTAGAAAAGACTTGAGCTACTTAACATGAAATTATCCTGCCCTGTACCTTGAAAATAAAATTCATCTGGGTCCTGCTTTCTCCACTTTTATAAACCCAGGGCTTTCTATCCTTGTCCTCCCCAATATCTCTGAAGAATTGGCATATAAGCATGCACACTGCCATCTCGTCTTTCCATTTCTACCTCTGGTTAGAGGTTTTCTCTAAACTCTGGGTCTCTATTTTGCTCCTATCTTTGTATACAATTCATTCATTGTATAATGATTCCAACATGAATCCTCATTCTAGAGACAAGAAATTTAAAGATGCCAAAGGCCAAATTGTTCTTGGCAAGAACTCAAATAAGCTCAAGGGTTGGATCTTAATGATACAAACATAGAACATTTTGAAGGGAGGGGGGAAGCCAGTTGGAAATTCTGGAAATTCCAAGACAATAATACTCCATAGTCCTCGGTGATGGGAGCTTTTTCCTCTTTGAAATGGGTATTTCATAAATTAAGTAATATGTTAAATATTTTATTTTACAACAATATACGAGTTAGGGAAATAATTGTGTTAGATAATATCTCATATGCTGAAATTAAACAAAGAACCTCAGGTATGCTTAGGATTGCTCTACCACTGAGCTGGACCTGCAATCCATGTGTTGTGGTTTGAATATGCTTGGCCCAAGCCAGGCAGTGGTGGCACACGCCTTTAATCCCAGCACTTGGGAGGCAGAAGCAGGCAGATTTCTGAATTCAAGGCCAGCCTGGTCTACAAAGTGAATCCCAGGACAGCCAAGGCTACACAGAGAAACACTGTCTCGAAAAACAAAACAAAACAAACGAACAAAAAAAGTGAATATGCTTGGCCCAGGAAGTAGCATAATTTGGAGGTGTGGTCTTGTTGAAGTAGGTGTGTCACTGTGGGTGTGGGCTTTTATACCCTAGTTTTAGCTAACTGGAACTCTGTATTCTGCTAGCAGCCTTCAGATGAAGATGTAGAACTCTCAGCTCCTCCTGCACCATGCCTGTCTGAATGCTGCCATGTTCCTGCCTTGTTGATAATGGACTGAATCTTTGAACCTGTAAGCTAGCCCCAGTTAAATGTTGTCCTTATAAGAGTTGTCTTGGTCATGGTGTCTGTTCACTGCACAAAACCCTAACTAAGATACTATGTGAGGCAATGGTTCCCAGGTATACTGAATGGATGTGTACGGACCCCATTAGGGTAGCATGTGTCAGCTACATTTGGTAAGTGAGGTAAAGATGGCACACTTTGACTTACCATATTTTCAACCTACAGTAGTTTTATCAAAGCCACAATCCTGTATTAACCTGAGAAACAATTTCAGTGGAGATGTGTCCTGGCCTGAAATGCTGCAGTTAGAGTAGCTGAACAGCCTTTGTCAGACCATAGTCACTCCTGCTTCTCTTGCTAGGTGACATCACACTGTGTTTATTCTACTGGAATAAAAAACAACAAACGCACAAGGAATTACCAGGTGGTGAAATACACAATGATGAGGCAAATCTGGGAAGACGTAAAGTGTGGTAGAGAGAGATACAGGATCATCTGGGAATGGGTGCTCAGAAGGGCTTCCTGAGAAGTTAGTGTTTAGGTTGAAAATGAGTAAGGAGGTCAGCATGCACCAGTCTATAGTAAGGGCTAGGCTAAAAGGCAAAAGAAGGCTGTGTAAATAGAAGGAGGAGATAGCTACTGTGTTGGGGAATGTGGTTAAGGAACTCAGGAGAGACAAGTGCTAGACTCACTGTCTTTGTGATTGTATACTGGACTGGGAAGGGACCTATAAATCAGATTGGATGGCTTAATTCAAGCAGGGAGTCCAAGACCATGAAAGACAGCAAATCTTTTACACCCACAGAGGGAAGGAAGGGCACACACTTCTAAAGAAAACATGTCTGATGACGGAAAGACACTTCTAAAAAGAGGCTAGTGGCTTCACCATCAGGCATTGTGCAGCAAATAAGAAGGTAAAGGCTAAACCCTAAAGGGTCACTGAGGAATGTTGTGTATGGACAGAATCAGACTGAAATATTTCCCTAACTCACATATATCTGTAATATCCTCAGAGATTTCCACTGTATTTTACTTGAAATGGGTCTCAAATATCTCAGACTGGCCTAGAAGTCACTGTGTCAGTGAGAAAATCATTGGTGATGTTTCTTCCTCTACCTTCTGGGTACTAGGATTGCAGATAAGTGCCACCATGCACAGTTTGTATAGTGCTAGAGAGCAAATTGATGTCTTCGTGCATGCTAGGAAAGTACTCTATTAACTGAGCTACATCCCCATCTTACTTCTGAGCTTTGATGTTGGGTTTCACTGTACCAATCCTGGATGGCCTGAAACTTGCTTTTTAGCCAGGCTGCTCTGGAACTTGGGATGAGCCTCCTTCTGCTTTTCAGGTACTAGGATGATAGGTATGAGCTGGCATGCCCAGCTGTCCTTAAGGTAACCATGTGTAAATATGTGCACACACACTCACACACACACACACACACACACACACACACGAGCATGCTCTCAGAGGGCAGAGGTTGACCTCAAGTGTCTTTCTCTGTCACTTTCAAGGTCTTGTCACTAAATCTGATGCTCCTTGTTTTGACTGACTTACTAACAGCAAGTTTCAGGGATCTTTGCTCCCCAACACTGCTTGTACTGGCTGGCTTTTGTCTACTTTACACAAATCTAGACACATCTGGAAGAAGAATCTCAAATGAAGAATGCCTCCATACAATTAGCCTATAGGCAAGTCTGTAGAGCATTTCCTGGATTAATGATTGACTATGGAGTTCCTATCTCACTGTAGGGGGCACCAATTCTGTGCAGGTAGTCCTGAATTGTATGAGAAAGCAAGCCAATAGGCAGCACTCCTCCCTCTCCAAGCTTACATAAGTGGTAAATAGTGACTAAGTTGCCCAGGTTAGTCTTCCATTATCTTCATAATGACAGTATCTAACCTCAGCATCAAATAAGCCTTTGCCATATAATAGCACACAGAGAGTATTATAAATATGTTGGCCTTGCAGATTCTTTTATTTTTATTTATTCATCTCTCATACAATACATCCTGAACACAGCTTCCCCTCCGTCTACTCCTTCTACATGTAACAATTGGGAAGATACTGTGGAATAACATAGACAATTCAAACAGTGAGACACTGGTAATACTTAGAGCTAAGCTGCTACTCAAAGTGATGTGATTGTATATTGTTCACCTTCAAAACATTTGCAACAACTGTAGAATACATCTTTTAGGTTGGCCCTCTCTCTGTGGCCTTACTGGGCTTCAAAGGAGCAGCACAATAGCAATCAGAGTTGGATGCTGAAATCTGATCCTTATCACTTCCTGAGTGCTGTGGTCTGACTATGTAATGTGTGCCATGCAGTGGTGATTCTAATGGTTGGTCCCTGATGCTAAGTTTGTTTGGAGAAGTTCTGGAAATTTTGAAAGGTGGGGCTTCACTGGAGAAAGTAGGTCACTGGTGCAAGGCCCTTGGGCATGACCTCTGGTTACATCCCATCTTGTGTTTTGTTTCCTTGAGTGGTGTGACATAGACTACCTGCCATATCATCTCTGACATTGATGGCCTGAATCTCTGAACCTATGAGTCAAAATAAATGCATTCTTCTTGTTAGGCGTTTAGTCACAGTGATGTATAAGTAACCAATGATGAAGTATCTTGCATATCTTTAACTTAAAAATTAAATTTATATATTTGTATATGTATATGAGTGGCCACACAGCAAGTGGAGGTCAAAGAAGAACTTTCAGTTCTATTTCCACCATGTGGGTCTCAGAGATTGAACTGAAACCACATGGGTCCAATTATCTGATACTTTAAGAGATTTTATCCTATTTCAAATCACCTCAGCATCAAATAAGCCTTTGCCATATAATAGCACACAGAGAGTATTAAAATATGTTGGCCTTGCAGATTCTTTTATTTTTATTTATTCATCTCTCATACAATACATCCTGAACACAGCTTCCCCTCCGTCTACTCCTTCTACTTCTACCTACCTTCTCTCCCAGATTCATGCTCTCTACCTTTATCTAACCCCAGAAAAAGAGCAGGCCTCCCAGAGACATCAACTAAACATGACAAAAGAAGATAAAATAAGACCAGGCACAAACTCTCACATCAAGACTGGTCAAGGCCACTCAGTAGGAGGAAAAGGGTCCCAAGAACGGGAAAAGGAGCCAGAGATGCCCCTACTCCCATTATAATGAGTCTCCTGCCCCAAGTACCAAGCCAATAGTCATATGTATGTGCAGAGGACCTAGTGCAGATGCTTGAAGGCTCTCTGTGAGCAACTCCTCATGCTGTGCTTTCCCTGGGTGCTGGACAATACTTGCATATGATCTTCAATTCATTTAGAGACATATCTCCACAAACAAACACATACAAAAAAGGTTTGGGCTAAGTTAATCATATCTCATAAAACTTCTTTAAATTTCTTTCTGTCACCCTTCGAGAACACTCCAAGCCCATATCTGTTTGACTTCCTGGTGTGGTTTTCTTGTATGAGGTTATATCCTTATCTGAGATACTGTCCTAAGTTGATGGTCAATAGAGTTGGGGGACAATCACTTTCTTTGGGGGTTTGGCTACTAGTAGGTTATTCTAGGAGATGGTGCCACACCCAGGTACATATTGGCAGCACAGACACTAGGTGAGGGTAAGATTCTGATTCTTTAGCTGTGATGATTTTGAAAAGCATTCATCTCAGGAAAAGAGTAACTTATGAGGGCCTCTTCTTCAAAATTGATACAATAATTATGAATATCAAGCAAAACATTCAGTTTCACTCTTTGTTGTTCTCTTACAAGCCACCACCCAAATTAATTGTCTATGTTTCTTTTGGCTGTATAAATAATTTTGAAATATGTAAGCTGTTCTGAAAACCTTACTATAGTGTAAAAACATCAAAGAAACAATCTACTAATAGAGAGGTTGAGATAGGAGAAACATGATTTCAAGACCATTATGTGGTACACAAGGCACTGTCACATACAAACAAGGAGAGAGTGTATAGGGATTGTACAATATTGAACCCATTTCTCCAATTACAAAATTAGAGAGACCACTGGGTGACAGCCAACAGATTTCTAATTTTTCATATTTTTGAATTTCAATTGATTAGGATATGTTGGCAATATTAATTTTCACATTAAGAGATATTAAGGAAAAGTGATTGTTACTTCCTGTTAATTTTGTTATTAGAGATGGAATTATGGTTGTGTGGGTTTGTTGAAAAATTACTTTCTTGCTTTTTCTAGGGTGTACTTTTCTTCCTTGTGTTGGTGTTTTCCATCTATTATCCTTTGTAGGACTGGATTTGTGGAAAGATAGTGTGTAAATTTAGTTTTATCATGGAATATCTTGTTTTCTCTGTTTATGGTAATTGAGAGTTTTGCTGGGTATAGTAGTCTGGGCTGGCATTTGTGTTCTCTTAGGGTCTGTATGACATCTGCCCAAAATCTTCTAACTTTCATAGTCTCTGGTGAGAAGTCTGGTGTAAGTCTGATAGGTCTGCCCTTATATGTGACTTTACCTTTTTCCCTTACTGCTTTTTAATATTCTTTTTTTCTTTAGTGCATTTGGTGTTTTGATTATTATGTAATGGGAAGAATTTATTTTCTGGTCCAGTCTATTTGGAGTTCTGTAGCTTCTTGTGTGTTCATGGGCATCTCTTTCTTTAGGTTAGGAAAGTTTTCTTCTATAATTTTTGAAGATATTTACTGGCTCTTTAAGTTGGGAATCTTCACTCTCTTCTACACCTATTATCCTTAGGTTTGGTCTTCTTATTGTGTCCTGGATTTCCTGGATGTTTTGGGTTAGGAGCTCTTTGCCTTTTCTTTGACTGTTGTGTCAGTGTTTTCTATGGTATCTTTTGCACCTGAGACTCTCTCTTCCATCTCTTGTATTCTGTTGGTGATGCTTGCATCTGGCTTAATTTGGACTGAGTATTAGACACTTCTGAATACTTTTTAGATCTGGGAAGGTTTTGTTCAATTCCTTCACCTGTTTGATTGTGGGTTTTTTTGTAATTCTTTAAGGGATTTTTGTGTTTCCTCTTGAAGGACTTCTACTTGTTTACCTGTGTTCTCCTGTATTTCTTTAAGGGAGTTATTTATGGCCTTCTTAAAGTCCTCTATCATCATTATGAGAAGTGATTTTTAGATCTGAATCTTGCTTTTCCAGTGTGATGGTGTATCCAGCACTTGCTGTGTTGGGAGAATTGGGTTCTGATGATGCCAAGTAACCTTGGTTTCTGTTGCTTATGTTCTTTTTTTCTTCAATTTTTTATTAGATATTTTCTTCGTTTACATTTCAAATGCTATCCCAAAAGTCCCCTGTACCCTCCCCCCACCCTGCTCCCAAACCCACCCACTTCCTCTTCCTGGCCCTAGCATTTCCCTGTACTGGGGCATATAATCTTCGCAAGACCAAGGGCCTCTTCTCCCATTGATGGCCAATGAGGCCATCCTCTGCTACATATGCAACTAGAGACACAAGCTCTGGGGGGAACTCTTTAGTTCATATTGTTGTTCCTCCTATAGGGTTGTAGACTCCTTTAGCTCCTTGGGTACTTTCAAGCTTATGTTCTTACGCTTGCCTCCCACCATCTGGTTATCTCTAGTGCTACCTTCCCTCACTATATCTGACTGGAGCCTCTTTTTTCTGTGATCATGGTTGTGTCAGAACTCCTCAGAGTCCATCTGTCTCTGTGAGCCTGTGATTCTGAGATCCTGTGATCCTGAGATCCTGGGTGTGCCAGAGCTCCTGGGAGTCATGCTGCCTCTGAGACCCTGAGATGCTGGTGTGACCAAGCTCCTGGGATCCTGGGATCCTGAGTGTGTTAGAGCGCCTGGGAGTGGAGCTTCCTCTGGGTGTTGTGGCTTTGGAGTTTATGCCCAGGGTCTGCTCAGGGCACTGGCCCAAACAGACTGGAAGGAACTTGTGGCACTGGTCTGGCAGAGTTCCCTCGTGTCTTCATCCTGCTGGTTCCAGTAACTCCCGGTGTTGGGACAGATGTTGTGTCCTCCTCACCGCTAATCCTATCAGTTATATTCTTTTTGTTTTGTTCCGTCTTGTTTTGTTTTGTTTTTTCGAGACAGGGTTTCTCTGTATAGCCTTGGCTGTCCTGGAACACCCTTTGTAGACCAGGCTGGCTTCCAACTAAGAAATCCACCTGCCTCTGCCTCCCAAGTGCTGGGATTAAAGGCGTGCGCCACCACGCCCGGCTTCAGTTATATTCTTAATAGGCTTAATTTGGACTGAGTATTAGACACTTCTGAATGCAGAAGATCTTCAATGCTAAAAATAGTATTTTACATAAATAATATAGCAAAACATGGTAAAAGAAAATTTAAGGTCATTTTAGAAATTATTGAAAATTGTGTCCTAATCCCAAGACAAAATTCATTCAACCATATGTGTGTGCATGGGGATGGAGGTGGGCCGAACTCATTCAATCGTGTGTGTGTGTGTGTGTGTGTGTGTGTGTGTGTGTGTGTGTGTGTGTGTGTGTGTGTGTGTATGTATGTGTTTGTATTTGAGGCAGAGTTTCACTGTGAAATTTCAACTTGCCTGGAACTTGCTGTATCTCTGACTGGATTTAAATTCATCATAGCCCTCCCGACTCTGTTTCTAGAGGCTTGGATTACAGGAACATGTCACCACACCCACTTGATTATGTTCAATATTCGAAACCCTCTTCAGCTGTACTAAAATTTTGTTTCAAGAGTTGTGCACAAAAGTTTCATTCAGTCCAAATTTTGTGCGTGCATCTGAGTTTGGGTGTTTGGGAGGGAGGAAACTTCTGCCTTTTCTTCTCTCTAGATTGATGTAATAGTTAATTCCAGGAACTTTGCACATGATGCTCCCTGGGCGCATTGTATTTACATGTGTCTCTGGTCAAACAGAAACTGTTTATTCCAAACTGGAAAAAGTGAAATTCTAAGAAATGAGATTAAAATTATTTGCATTGCCAAATTTCTACCAGACTTTAGTTACACTATTTCCTGTGTTATTGTAGTTTTGCAAAGGTATAAGTTTACATAATGGAACATCACATAACTGCATGCAACCTCTTCCTGTTACTTCTGAGTGATTTATTTCCATTGAGAATTTATAATGCTGTGTGAAACATGGTCATATAGTTACAGAACTGGGAAAAACTGCACATTCCTGAATACTGAACACAGACTTTCTGTCAGACACAAATGGGTTCAGGTCTTAGACAGATTTCAGCCATTTTACACTATACTTGAGTCTTCTGTGCCCCAGTTTCTTCCACCATGTTAAGAGCTACCTTGCAGAGTGGTTTGAGGTCTATATGTGATCACAAACAGCAAAATGCATGCACATTTTAAGTGCTCAAACTCTCCCCCCTACCACACACACACAGTGTTACCATGAATTTTCCTAGGTACATTTAATAATTTCTAGCAGGCTTATACTATTCATTTCCTAATGGATTATTTAAATTATAAAACACATACAAGCTTCCAACTGTAACATAGCAGCTTTAGCCACTCAGGCTTCAAAAAGATCTTGAATGAATTCCTTTCTACTTTACTTTTTATCACAAATCTATTAAATCCAATGAGGATGGAATATAGTTAAGATAGGGGTATGGGGTAGAAATTAGAAGCACTGAACCTAAGACAAACTACTTGGAATTTTCACACACACGTATACACAGGTACACACATTCACATGAATATACATACATATATGCACACATGCACATATATATATATACACACAAGAAAATGAATATGCAATGCATACATGCATATACGTACACACATGCACATACACACACATACATGCACACATGAATAAGCATACACAAACACACACATGTCCTAGGCAAACGAAGAGAACACAGTCCTCAAATGCTGCCTAGCTTCATTAAAGCACAGTAATAATGAAATAAAGGTGTGCAGATCTCATAGTTCCTCTAAGAATGAAAACCTTATTCTTCTGGTGGTTAGAAAGGGAATTTGTGGAGAGATGGGTGATGAACCCATACCTACATTGTAGCTTCATAAATAGCAAAAGCCCTTCAAGTGACCATGAGCCAGGAGCATCATACTCTTTTATATAGGACTGAGCAGAACATGTAATTTCTAAAAGTCCACATCCTGAAATGAATGCCTTGTGGCCCCAGCAATACTGAGAAATGCAATGTAAGAATATAATTATATGAATTTTCTGTTTAAAAGCAACCAACAAACTAAAAAAAAAAAAATGGCCTTTTTTGGGGTATCTTTATCTTACATTACAGTTTCCGCACCCTGCAAAAACAGAAGAGCAGGAATTGGAGTTAAGTAGTACTCTATAGTCCTGGATAGGGAGTTTCTTGCTTTAGAACTCATTTTCATTGTAATTATTTCAAAGAAGACCTCCTCTGTATTTCATATTAGGACTTGTGAGTGCATTAGCCTAAGGCCTCCACAACCATAGGTTCTGTGGGGTGGGGTAGGGTGGAAGAGGTTATCACTGAAGGTAGGGCATAGGCAAGGAAGAGGCACTGAGTGGGAGATGAGCAAAGATCAAATGAATTCTGAAGAGGGCTGAGGTATGTCTTGGTGGCATGATGTTTGCTTACTATGTGCAAGCTTTGAGATCAATCCTTAGTAGTGAAAAAGAAAACTGTGATGGTTTGTATATGCTTGCTCCAGGGAGTGGCACTATTAGAGGGTGTGGCCCTGTTTTTTGTAGGTGTGGTCTTGTTGGAGTAGGAGTGTCACTATGGGTGTGGGCTTTTTATACCCTAGTCTTAGCTGCCCAGAAGCCAGTATTTTGCTAGCAGCCTTCAGATGAAGATGTAGAACTCTCAGCCCTGCCAGCTCCATGTCTGCCTGGTTGCTGCCATGTTCCCACTTTGATGATAATTGATTGAACCTCTGAACCTGTAAGCCAGCCCCAATTAAATGTTGTCCTTTACAAGACTTGCCTTGGTCATGGTGTCTATTCACAGCAGTAAAATCCTAACTAAGACAGAAGTTTTACCAGGGGCTATAGTATTGCTCTGATAGACCTGACCATGCTTTTGTTTGGAAGAATGTGAATTTGGGGACTTGGGATTTTGAAAACAGTGAAATGCTTTAAACGGGGCTTAATGGGTTGTCATAGTAGGAATATGGAAGACTTTGTTACTGAGAGTGATTTGAATTGTGCAAACCTGGATCAAGAGGTTTCAATCAGAGAAGAACTTCAGTATGTAGCCTAGAGACTATTTTTGTAGTATTTTGGTGAAGAACATGGCTGCTTTTTGCCCTTGCCTGAAGAGTCTTCCTGAAGCTAATGTGAAGAGACACAGATTAATTGCATTGACAAAGAAAGTCTCAGAGACACTCACCATAGACATTGGCTAAGTCATATGAAGAGTATTTTGAATAAGCATAGAAAGCTTACAAAGGAAACATATAAAATATGTGGTTCAAGTATTAAAGGGGTGTCAGGAAGCAAAATGGAACTGAATCCTATGTTCTAGAAGATAATAGATTAAAGGATTTGGGGACAAGATTCTACCCAGCTAAATTTAGTTCCAGGCATGGTAGTACACACCTTTAATCCCAGGAGACAGGCATGCAGATCTCTGAGCAAGATCCCGGACAACCGCAGGGTGGCACATGCCTTTAATCCCAGCACTTGGGAGGCAGAGGCAGGCAGATTTCTGAGTTCAAGGCCAGCCTGGTGTAGAGTAAGTTCCAGGACAGCCAAGGCTACACAGAGAAACAAAAAAAAAAAAAAAACAAAAAACAAAAAAACCACCACCAACAAAAAATCCCGGACAACCAAGCTTAGGCTGTGAATGAGTTGGAAAAGAGGAAGCTAGTGATAATGTAATTGAACAAGGTGGCAGCTGGGGATCGGGAGGAGGTGGGGAGGTTCCAGCTCCTACAACCAGCAGAACAAGGAGGCAGCTTTGGCCATGTGGCTCTGGCTTTAGAGTGAAAAATAGAAGGGACTACTGGGACAATTGATGCTGGTTAGCTGGAGCTAAGAAATTAGTGGCCATGAAGAAAAGACCAGCATCACTGAGATAAAATCTTCTGGGTAGTGTTTTCTGAGAGCGCAAAGAAGCTGTGTTCCAGAGATAGCCAAGGTTGCACCTCTTGCTGCAGCTGGACTTGTTAATGTGTAAGAGTCACCCAGGTACTGATTTTGAAGGCATGACGAGCAGCTATGGCTTGGCAATGTGAGAGGCCATGGAAGGCCATTGGTGAAGGTTCAGCCTCAGTTGCAGTTGATAGTCCAGGACTGAAGGGGGTCATGCAAAGGATCTGAGGCTTGGCACCATGAAGAGAGCCTATAGGAGGCTATTGGTGAAGCCTAGTTGCAGCTGAAGACCCCAGTGTACTGGAAATGCTAGTGCCATGGGATGATCACCAAGAACTACAGTAGCAATGGAGTGGATCAACCTAAGCTTCGAGTGCTACAGAGGGCAGAGCTGGAGAAACAGCCCAGGAAAAGGATGAAAAAGGAGTTGGAAATCTGAAAACTGCTTTGACATCAGACATGGAGGTACAGACTATGGAGTTTGTCCAGTTGGTTTCATGTCTTGATTCAGGGATTACAATTAAGTGATTGGATGGATCGCAGAAAAGACTTTGAACTTTTTACATTGTTGAGACTGCTATAGACTATGTGGACTTTGGAAGTTGGACTAAATGTACGTTTTTATTATGGTATGGCTAGGTATGGCCCCCATAGACTCATGTGTTTGAACAAGCACATGGGGGCCAGGGAGTAGAATGTCATGTTTTGAATATGCTTGGGAGTGGCACTATTTGGAGGTGTGGCCTTGTTGGAGTAGGTGTGTCATTGTGGGTGTGGGCTTTAAGACCCTCATCCTAGTTACCTGGAACTCAGTATTCTGCTAGCAGCCTTCAGATGAAGATGTAGAACTCTCAGCTCCTCCTGCACCATGCCTTCCTGGATGTTGCCATGTTTCTGTTTTGATGAAAATGGACTGAACCTCTGAACCTGTAAGCCAGCCCCAATTAAATGTTGTCTTTATAAAAGTTGCCTTGGTTACAGTGTCTGTTCACAGTAGTAAACTCTTAACTAAGACAGAAACCCATTTTGAAAGGCTGTTCTCTGCATCCATTCCTTCTTAGTATCTGTAGAGTCTGTGTGTGATAGACTTGAGCTAGGTAAACAGTGATGGACAGGTGGAGCTTACTCTGTCCCCACTGCATTTATAATCTAGTGGACTGCATGACACTAATTGGATTTTATTGTCAATATAACCTGGGAAGAGGGACCTCAATTGAACAGTTTCCTAGATCATATTAAACTGTGGCTACATCCGTGAGATTGTCTTGATTGATGTTAAGCTATGTGGGTAGCACTATCCTTAGGTAGGTGGGTCTGGGATGTATAAAGGAGCTAACTGAGCAAACCAGAGAAACAACCAGTAAGCATCCTTTCTCTGTAGTTTTTCTTTGAGCTCCTCTGTTCACATCTTTCCTTGCCTTCCCTCAATGATGGACTGTCACCTGGAAATGTAAGCAGAAATATGTCCCCCTGACCCTTTACCCCTAAACTGATTTTTGTTAAAATGTTTTATCACATCCACAGAAAGCAAACTAGGACAAAAAACAAAATTAAATCCTCTCTCTGGCTTTGTCTTTGTCTTTGTCTTTGTCTTTGTCTTTGTCTTTGTCTTTGTCTTTGTCTTTGTCTCTGTCTCTGTCTCTGTCTCTGTCTCTGTCTCTGTCTTTGTCTTTGTCTTTGTCTTTTTGTCTTTGTCTGTCTGTCTCTGTTCCTCTCTGTCTCTCTCTGATTGTCTCCTTCCATCTTGTAGGTTCTGGGGATTGAATTTACCAGGTAAACCATTGTCTTAGTTGCTGTTCTGTTTCTGTGAAGAGACACAACTATGACAACTCTTATAAACGAAAGCATTTAATTGGGGCTGGCTTACAGAGGTTTAGTCAATTATCATCATTTTGGGGAGCATGGCTGCAAGCAGGCAGACAAGGCGCTAGAGAAGTGAGAGTTGTACATCTGGATCTGAAGACTACAGGAGAGAAACACTGGGCCTGGCTTGGTCTTTTGAAACCTCAAAGTATGTATCCTGCAACACTTCCTCTAACAAGGCCACACCTTGTAAATCTTCTCAATTCTTGCCACTCCCTGATGACTAAGCTTTCAAATATATGGATCTTTATGGGGCCCATTCTTATTCAAACCACCACAGCCACATCACCAGCCTGGATTTATATTCTTAAATGGTCAATGAGGCTAGAGTATGGAGAAAAACTGAAAGTGGATGGGCTTCTGTTTTCTCTTGCTGTGACACAGGTCGAAAACAGTTAAAAGGGGAATGGCTTATTTGATTTATCCTTAATTTTTATTGAATATGAAATTATTTTCACACAATATATTCTGATCACAGTTTCTGCTCCTTCATGCCCTCCCAGATCCTCCCCACCTCTCCACCCTTCCAACTTCATACCTTCTTTCTCTCTCTTAAGTAAGCAAATTTAAAAGACAAAGAAACAAGAATAAAACAAAATACATAAACTAACAACAACAAAAAGAAACAATGAAGAGCATAAGAAAAGCATACACACAGAGATACACACAGACACACACATACAGATACACCACACACACAGGCACACACACATACATGCATACACAGAGACACAGACACTCAAAAGAGATGCATACACACATAAACACAGAGCTATACGACCCATACAGAGACATTCAGACACACACACACACCATTAAAACACAAAATCAGAAACCATAATATACAAGCAGTGAGAAAGCTAGGCTGATTCCATGACAGACTTCAAATTGGCAATTAAAAAGACTAGACCTAAAAACTGGTTAAGTCCAGGCAAGCCCAGGCAAGTCAATTACTAATAGAAAAAACTTCAGGCTCCAGCCTTAATGTGCAGGTAATGCAATGTCCCAGCCACCTAAAGCAAGGACAATGGGTCAGCAGCAGTTTCCAGACTTCCTCAGCTACTTCCTCAGTAACAGCTTCTTGATCTCCCTAGCAAGTTTCCAGCCCCCACACCTCGGTAATGGATGTCCATAGAGATGGACCCAACATATTAACAGAGTCTATCTACCCCAGAATTTCCTAATGTGCTTTAAATCAGGCTTGCAAGCTCACTTGGGTGTCTGTCTTGGTTTCGGGGAGACCCCAGCATACTGGACTTCTGCAGATTAAAACACTCTTTGTGTTTGAGTACAGGGTGTCATTCTTCCCCGAATTATGAACCTTTATAGCAGAAGACCTGTAAGTTGAAAACATGCCTAAAGAAATATGATGCCAAAAAATCATCAAAGATATCTTTGAGTTAGTTTGGGGCCTGCCCTTAAGTGTGATTACAATGTAGCTTGAGGCCTTGAATCGATATAAACTGACAGGGATATCTGGTAAGGGATGATTCTCTTTTATACAGTAGCTGGAAACAGTCATTCAGTGTTATTAAATCTCCCTGTTAATCTCTAGGGGCTCAGAGTGACTTCTCTCTGGGAAGGCACATTAGTGCTGGAGACTCATATTCTTCGGCTCATGAGCATCAGATGGGGATGCTTCCTATCTGACTCAAGAGAGTGGGCCAGAGTGGAAATCAGAATCAACAAGGAGATTCTCAACAAGCACCTCAGCAGAAATATGATGTTTAGATGACAGATTTTTCTCAGGGAAGACACCTAGAAAGACATACCTTAGAATGGGACCCCACAATAGACCACAGTAACAATTACACCAATGCCCAGCCAATGTGTTCTTACTGCGACTACTAGAAGGAGTATTTGTGAAGACTTACTTTCAGGGAGCAGGGTGATCCTAAACCAGCCACATCCAAAAGGACCAAGTTAACTGGGGTGACCCAAGTTGTAGGCAGTTGGACAGTCAAGGCTTGCTCCTCTGCTGTTGCTCAAAATCTCCTCTCCCACAGTCTATTCTTATAACAGTGAGAAGGGTCTCTCAAAGGTCTTGCAAATTTCTCTCCTCACCAAAAGTAACCTGTTGTTTACCCTGTGTCTCCTGAGCCTCACTCTTTCTCCTGGAGGGAGTGCTTCAGTTCAGAGGAGGGTGCCATGCAACAGATGGGGCCAGCACAATGTGTGATTATGAAAGCAGGGTCAACAGCCCATGGTAAGTGAATGTGAGAATGAGGGAGAGGCAGGAAGGCAAAGATGACTCCTGCCAATCATTCTGTCCTTCTGATACCACATGACTTGATAGATGGAGAAATTTGCTGGGATGGGGGAAGAGCAGATTTGAGGAGAGAATGGTTGTGTTTTGGAAAAGGCAAAAAGCTAATGAATGTGGATGATCATATGTCCTTGTCATTTGAAAGTGTTCCCAAAGTCCCCAGCAGTAAAGGCCTGAGAGGTGGTGGAAACACGAAGAGATTAGGCCTAGGAAACAAAGTTAGGCAGCTGGTGTTAGGTTTTTGAAGGAGATACTGGGATCCCAGCTCTTCAGTCTATATTTCAAGGTGGTCATGAGGTGAGCAGCTTGTCTTCCATGCCCACTTGTAAGAATACTGCCTCCCAAAGTCTTCCTCCACCTCCAGTTTGTTTGTTTGTTTGTTTTCTTTATTTCATGTGCATCTATTTAGAAACATTTACTTCTAAAGCTTTGACTTCCTCAGTTCATTAGGCTTCTGGTCTGGCTTTGTATTTTAGTTGACTTGAATCGTGTTTTAACAATTTGAAATATATTCTCAATAGCTCTCTTAATTTCCCATGTGCAGTTAGCTATTCCTCTTGTAAATGTTGAAATAGTGCCAGCTTTGTTGGAGAAAGCTGAGTAGCTTCATTGACAAAACCAGGAAGCCATGGGTTATGGTTTGAATTGGAAACCTCTCCTATTGGTTCATACAGGTGAACGCATAATCACCAGTTGGTGGTGCTGATAGAAGGTGTGGAACATTAAGAAGTTTAGCATCCTTGGAGGAAGTGAGTCACTGGGGAGAGAGGAGGATGTGGTTCTATAGTCTGGCCCCATAGCAGTATTCTTACAAGTGAGGACATGATGCATGGCCTTGAGAGTAGTTGGCCCACACAGGAATACCTGGGAACTCTGTATTGATGTATTCCATCACTGGGACACAATACCTGGGGAGGGAACATACAAGGAAGAAGTGTTTGCTCTGACTCATGGCTTCAAAAGTTACAATCCATGATTGCATGGGTTTGCTGTTTTGGGTCTGTTGTGGCATTATACATCACGATGGGACATGGAAGACATGCTGCTCGCCTCATGACTGCCCTCAACTCCACTTCCTGCTTCCTGTTCTACTGAGATGTGAAGAAGCAGCTAGCACTCGCTCCCACCACCACAGTATATTCTGCCACCATGTTTTCCCCACCATAATAGACTGTATCCTCTCAAACCATGAGCTCAAGCTAATCTTTTTTGCCTTGTAAAACCTCTTGACCTTAAGTGTTTCTTCTTGGGTATTTGAACACAGCAACAGAAAAAGTGATACAAAAACTTCAGAAAAAGTTATATTTGCTTTAAGGTCATTTCCCCTTCATTTATGACAATTTCAATCATATCAGCAAAAACAAAACTACAATTCTCAGACTTGAAGGAAGTGGCAGAGACAGCCCACAGCATGCTCTTTTCACACAGGAAAACAGCTGGCTGGAGACATGATTTTGACAAGTATAGAAACATACTTTACCAAGTTCATTGTTGAGTGGAACCCTCGTCAGATATCTGACCACACCACTTCTTCACGCTCTTGTATAGAACCTGTTCATTTCCCAGCACCCACATCAGGCATCTCATAACTTCCTGTAACTCTAGCTCCAGGGGATTCAGCACCTTCCTCCAGACTCTGAGGATACATGCAGGCATGTGTGAATACACACACACACACACACACACACACACACACACACATGCACACACACACACACACACACACACACGCACCCACACACACACGCACCCACACACGCACGCACACACACACACACATGCACACACACACATGCACACACACACACACACACATGAGGGGGGTACAAATGGGGAAGTCATTAGCAGCATGTCACCTCATCATTCTATCATGTCATGAGCAAGGAGAAAATGAAGACACAGAATAGTGTATGGTCATAGTATGCCAGTCAATTGCCAAAAGTATATTTCAAGCCTTTCATTGGATGGGGTTTAAATGTTATTTAAGGTAATTAGATGTGCAGAGAGAGTGCATATATCCAGTTATAGCCATAATGTCATTTCAGATTTTACATTTTGATAGTTTAACAAGAAACCAAAGATACAAAATCCTTGGAAATTAACATAATAAACTAGTAGTCAAAGAATATTGACAGTTTTTCTTTAGGGCAAGTTATGTTTTGAAATGATGATATCATCTAAATCAATAAATTAAAATTGTTACGATGAACAATATGAAAATGTACCCCAGTTAAATGGGAGACAAGAGGCAAGAGAGGAAACTTGAAATTCTAGTATACAAGCCATTGACAGTCAATAGGGCATCAGAACCATTCTGGAAAAGGAAGGATAGATAAGTGCCATTATAATATATTTTAGTATGTAGCATAACAAGTATAAAAAATTATAATATATTATTCTGCTTAAAACATCATGGACTACAAAAGGTATAATGGCTTACACAGTGGGTCAATAAAAAGAAATAGTCATGGTACTGGAACAGATCAGTGGGGCCAGTACGTAGTAGAAGCATTTCAAACCAGTACCACATAATATTTGGAAAAACAGAAAATCACTGAATTAAATAAAACTAAATTTTATTTCTTCTTTCTTCTCCTTCCTTCTCTTCTTTCTCTTCCTCCTCATCTTCTTCATCATCTTCTTCTAGTTATGGGACTTGAACCTATGCATGGTAGGCAAATGCTCTACCACTGAACTACATTCAACCTCTATATTTTATTTTGTATACCAAGTGTCTTAGTCAGGGTTTCTATTCCTGCACAAACATCATGACCAAGAAGCAAGTTGGGGAGGAAAGGGTTTATTCGGCTTACACTTCCATGCTGCTGTTCATCACCAAAGGAAGTCAGGACTGGAACTCAAGCAGGTCAGGGAGCAGGAGCTGATGCAGAGGCCATGGAAGGATGTTCTTTACTGGCTTGCCTCACCTGGCTTGCTCAGCCTGCTCTCTTATAGAACCCAAGACTACCAGCCCAGAGATGGTCCCACCCACAAGGGGCCTTTCCCCCTTGATCACTAATTGAGAAAATGCCTTACAGTTGGATCTCATGGAGGCATTTCCTCAACTGAAGCTCCTTTCTCTCTGATAACTCCAGCTGTGTCAAGTTGACACAAAACTAGCCAGTACACCAAGATATAGATGTATGCAAAATGCCAATGCTGAAAATATAATTGCAATGTATTCCAGAAAGTCCTTGGTCAATATATTTGTCAATTTTAATGTAAATTTTTTGTAGTTTAGGAGAAACCCACATTAGTATTTCTTGGTAATCCTTATTCTTATCAATTTTTTTCTTTATTTGTTCCTTTTTAAGGTGTTGTATTAAAACTTAAAGCCTCAGTCATAAAAAGTAAGTACTATGCCACCAAGCTACCCCCCTAGCCTCACATCTTTGTCATATTTCACACATTTTGAGGGAGTAGGGGTGGTATTGGTTATTTTTTCAGTGCTGTGATAAAATACCTGGCCAAAGCAAATTAAGGGAGAAAGGATTTATTCTGTTGGACAGTTCAAAAGGATGTATATCCCACTGTGGTGGAGAAAGTACGATAGTAGGAGCCAAGGTCAGCTGATCCCGTTGCATGGGCAGTCAGGACACAGACAAGGGGCCAGGATATGAAGGGTTCAAATCCTCTAGCAATGTTCTACCTTCTAACGGTTCACTAACCTTCCAAAACAGGTCATTGGCTGGGGACCAGGTGCTCAAGCAAATAAGCTTTATAGGGATGTTCATAGACAAATTTTCACAAAAGGTCTACTTGGTATAATGTTCAATTTCAAAGGATTTAGTATTAAAATTTTAGCATGGGTGTAAAGAAAGTATTCTATGCCTTATAAGATGTAAATTTGAATACAGAATCTTAGCAGGCTCATAAAAATTGGCTCTGATTAAATTCAATTTTAGTTTTTTCCTCTTAAAATGTTTAAGATTAAATCAAGGAGAGTTAAAATGTTTATTTATTTGCCAAGCATCAAGCCTCTTATGTTGGTTGGTTTCTTGTTAACTTGCCACAACCTTGAGTCATCTGGAAAGAGGGAACCTCAGCTGGGAGAAAAAGTCCTATTAGATTAGCCTGTAATCAAGCCTTTGGGGCAATTTGTGATCATCATTAATCAGTGTGGGAGGATACAGCCCATGGTTAGCAGTGCTACCCTTAGGCAAGTGGTCCTCGGTTGCATAAGAAAGCAGGTTCGGTGAGCCAGGAGGTCCATGCCAGAAAGCATGTTTCTCCACATCCTCTGCTTCAGTTCCTGCCTTGAGCTTGTGCCCTGACTTCTCTTCATGGTGGACCTTAGGTTATACAATGTAAAAGCCCTTTCCTCCCCAAGTGCTTTTTGGTCATGGTCTTTATCACAGCAACAGAAACCAAAGTAAACACCTCTATCATATGAACAAAGTACTAGAAGTTTAAGTCAAATAAGAGAAACATTCCTGGTTCTTAGTACAGAACAACACTGTGCGCCAGCTCAAGAGCATCTTTGCTGACTGACTGTACACAGAAGCTTTTGTTGACTTTAACCGTTCAAAGACACGAAAGCGTGTTCTTGTTCTCCAGGTCAGAGATAAAGGAACCCCAAGCTAAGTGCCATCGGGTTCCTCTTATCTTGTAAGGACTTATTATCCAAGCTATTTTTTCCATGGAACTCTTCCAGCCACTTCTGTTCTATTTAGTACAGCCAGTACACACATGCACACTAATGTCAGTGGACAATGGCTGCCAGTGTGCTCTCTTACAAGGCTCTGTTTTAGGGATCAAAATTCCACTTGGTTCTTAACTTGAAAACTGTGCTCCAAACATGTCCCTAGATGATCTATGATTCATCAGCTCTGGCATAAATAGAAACCTCAGTGGAACACTTGGAGATAGATTAAATAACCCCTGTAAAGGCACTGATTAAATGAACAAATCAAAAGTCAGATTAAAGTTTGGCCCATTAAAATGTCATTGAATTATTTTTTTTTTATTTTATGTATTTATTGTTGGGTTTTTTGTTTGTTTGTTTGTTTTGAGATAAGGTTTCTCTGTGTACCCCTGGCCATCCTGAAAGTCATTCTGTAGACCATGCTAGCCTTGAACTCACAGATCCACTTGACTCTGCCTCACAAGAACTGAGATTAAAGGCATGTGCCACCGCCCAGTTCTAAAAGAATATTTTCAGTTATCTGTTTATCCAGCTCTTCATACTAATCTATATATGGAAGATAGAGTTTTTCTTTGCGTCAAGGCTTGAACTCACAACCTTTGCCTTTGCATATAATAAACATGAGCTGTATCACTGAGCTATGTTTATAACCTAATGAAGTTCCTTACCAAACTGAAAACATTACTGTCCTGCCTGATTTTCTTTGATGAATAAATAAGGAAGCCAAATACTTTTCTTCTGTTGATCAAATGGAGCTTTCCATGGTTTAGTTTAAAAAACAAAACAAAAAACAATAACAAAAAAAAATCCTCTATGGAAAGTTGAAATCAAACCTGAGAGATCTTAAGATTTCTGAGTCTGGGCTGTGATGAGCTATTTTTATTCCTGGCTTGAAGCCATCTGGTTTCCCTTCGACAGTGCACATTGGTATTTTTCAGCACTGCTGGTCACATGATCCCCTTTCCCAAGCCAAGGCTGATGACCTGGGGAAGAATGTGTCCAGGTGTCTTTGGCTTTTCCATCTCCTGCTAGCAGAGGATACTGTTTGTTTGGCACATTGTTGATCCACAGGGCTAAATCCTAGGCTTAGTAGCCACCAGAACTCAACACTTTCCTGTATCTGATGCCAAATTTTTTCCTCTGAGGAATCTGAGAGCACCATAGATGAGCAGACAGAGCCTGGGGTGAACCTAGTATTGACCTTGGTTGTTTGCTGTGACATTGCCTAGCTTTGCTGCTTTTGTAACCTGGCGTAGGCTGCCAGGGGGAGGTTAAAGAAGGAGGTGCCTGGAAAGAACAAAACAATGCTGGAGGCACATGGCTAACTGGGAAAAGAGTGTGTCATCTGGCTTTATTCCCACAATTCCAGGCATGGCTTCTTTTCGAATCCTTGTCACTGGGCACTGTGGAAGGCTTTCTAACGATCGATATCCCTTTTTCATGTTAAGCCTGAAATGCTGACTGTCAAGTTTCTTAACCTTATTGTACATTTTAATGTAATCGAGTTTGGAAATGACAGAGAGGAGAAAGAGCAGCTGCTTTCCCCAGCAACAGTGGTCTTTTTCTTTTGGCTGACTGATTTCTGTACTATAGGTCTTTTGGTGACATTGGCCAGGCAGAAAGGAACTGCAATATCAGTATGGGATTGTACAAATGAGAATGGAGATTTGTGCCCTTCCTCCAGCCTTGAGCAGGCTAAACAGTCCTTAATTGTTTGCCACAGTCTTCCACTGACCTAGCCCACCTATGGTGGAGGTCCTCCACACCTGCAGTTTCCTGCAGGAGCAGACTGACTGCTGAGCTTGCTTTGCAACATAATCCAGCTGAAACACAGGATGGGTCTGTAGGTTTTTCCCTATATAAACGCAGAGCTGAAAATTAAACTTTGAGCCTTGATCAGAAACCTTTGTCTTGGCTTCATCCTTCCCTCGCCTGCCTGTCCTTTTTCATTTCCTATCTCCCTTTCAGGTATGCCCAGTTCTCCATAGCTGCTGGACAGCTACAGAGATTTTCACAGATTCAAGAACATTTCTGTACATCTCCCAGCATTTCCTTTTAGAATGGCAACGCATTCAGAAAGCCTCTTTCCCTCAGAGGTCTAGAGGGGCAAGTCTATTATGTTCTGTATAGCTAACTTCATTCCTACAGACCAGAGTGTTCTGTTTAACTATGTTCTTAATGCTCGTAGAAACCATTTTTTTTTTAAATTTTCTGTGTTTCTTCTACTGATGCTTCTATTATTTATGTCAATACTATTTTCATCAGATAGCTAATGGCCACCAGACAACCTTTGTGCTAATTTATATATTATATGGTTGAGAACAGGTCTGGAGGCCCAGAAATATGGTTCAGTGAGTACTTGTTGCTGAGTCTAATGATTTGAGTTTTATCCAAGAGATCACCTGACAGAAGGAAAAAATAATCCCTACAGTTTGTCTTCTGACTTCCACATGCATACCGTAGCATGCTATACCCATAGACATATAGAAACACACACATAAATAATGTGCTATTTTTTTTATAAGGTCTCACTATATAGCTCTGGCTGTCCTGGAACTCACTTGGTAGACTAGGCTGGCATGAATCTCACAGAGATCTACTTGCCTCTGCCTCCCAAGTGCTGAGATCAAAGATGTAGACCACCATGTCCAGCTTACGTGTTGTTTTAAGAGAAGGCTTTGGGGGCAAGGGATATGGCTCTGAGTAAACCGTCTGCTGTACAAGTATGGGGATTTGAATGACAGCCTCCTGTGTATATGACACGTACATGCCCCTTGCTAGAGTACAAAGACATACCATACAACCATACATGCATAAACTCATACCAAAAGGAGGGGCTGTGGATGGAGATAAAGAGGATCTAGAATGAAAGACCATATTTGGACATAATCTAGTCCAGTGCCAGATTGTCCTACATGAGACTTCTTTCACACACACACACACACACACACACACACACACACACACACACTACATAAGGTTTTGAAGCCAGAATCTTGGCTTGGATTCCAGCTATACCACTTAGTATCATGGATGAGTCAATTAGTCCCCTATGTGCCTCAATTTCTTCATCTGTCAAAAAGAGCATTAAAAATGCCTACATTTAGAGGGAAACTGACAAATCCATTAACCCTGAAATTTACAATCCTGTGGACAGAGTTCTGGATGCTCGTGAAATTGAATGTGAAAAATTAATTACATCCAGCAGTATCAGATTTTCAGTTTGTGGTATTAAGTATCACAAATGTCTTTAGATATTATTATTTAATATGTAAAGAAACGCAGGCCATTTAAACACCTTTCCCACACATTAGTTGTATAAAATAATTGTTTTTTTTTTATGACACTTGCACATAGGCACACAGCATGTTTGGATTATAGTCATCCCTTTTATGCTCTCTAGTCCCTCTTCTCCCCCCTTCTTGTCATTAGTGCCCTTTTCCTTTCATATCATTTTTGAAAAAATAGATTCCATGTAGGAGAAAAAAATGTTAGATTTGTCTTTCCTTGTGTGACCTATTTTATCTAGCATCACCATCTGCATTTCACCCATTTTCCTACAAACAACACAATTTCATTTTTCTTTATGGATTCCTTTGTGTGTATATATATATATACATAACATTGTAAAAGAAATACCTCTACATCTTAAAAATAAAGATCAGATTACTCAAACTTCTCTTTGGCTAGTATAATATGAGAATAAACATGAGAAATTATTGCTTTTGTAAGTAAAACATGTTTATTGATGTGAGACTGACATTAAACTTGCAAACCCCCTGCGTCTTTTGAACACTGTGATAACAACCATACACTGTACCCTTAAGACAATAGAATACTGTAGAAGAAAATTGTTCAACCCAATACAATAGAACATTATAAGGGCAACCACTGAATCAGAACTTTAGAGTGAACACAGCCTACAAAACACAGAAAGATACCAAGTATGGACACAACCCCTCCACATACTGCTGCATGGAGTGAATACAAACTGCAGTTTTATGTGTATTGTTGAGACCAGTAGTTCTTAAAAGCTCTATAAAGATCTGGATGTTTAACTGCATGTAGTGGTATATACCTTTAACTCCAGCACTAAGAAAGCAGGTAGATCTCTGAATTCCAGGCCAGCCAGAGCTATACAGGAACAAACAAACAAACCCCTGTGGTGGTTTGAATAAAAATGGCCCCCTTGGGTCAGGGAGTAGCATTGTTAGGAGGAGTAGCCTTGTTGGAGTAGGTGTGTCATTAAAGGGTGGGCTGTGAGGTCTCAGAAACCCAACCAATTTGCTTCTTGCTGCCTGCTAATCCAGATGTAGAGCTCACAGCTTCTTCTCCAGCACCATGTCTGGCTGTATGCCACCATACTACTAGCCATGATGCTAACGGACTAACCCTCTGAAACTGTAAGCCAGCCCCAATTAAATGTTTTCCTTTATAAGAGTTGGCACGGTCATGGTGTCTCTTCACAGCAATAGAAATCCTAACACTCTTTCCTCCCCCCTGCAAAAAAATCACCCCAAAATCCTTGAATTAAACCATATACCAGCTCTTTCCTTCCTTCCTTCTTGGCATGTAACATATTTGCTGTTGTCTAAGGCCTTTCAGAGTACTGTAACAATCAAAAACTAGTTAGCTTATAAGCAGCAGAAATTGAGTTGGAAAGCTACAGCCCAGCATTTAGGAGCACTTACTGCTCTTGCAGAGGACCAAGGTTCAATTCTTAGAACCCCTTTTGGGCCTGTAACTGTAGATCCAGGTTTTCTGACATCCTCTTCTGGCTTGTGCAGTACTCATATACATGTGTGTACAAGTGCATAGACATAGATGCACACACTCATACACAAAGTAAACTAAGCAGCAGAAATTAATTTCACACTGTTCTGGAGACTAGGATGTCTAAGTTACTGCCAGATTTGGGGTCTGCAGAAGGCCTAAGCCCAGATTCATAGGTGATATTTTCCAATTGCGTGGTGACAAGGGCAAAGCAGTCCTCAGGGCATCTTTCAGGAGATTCCCATGGAGCAATCGCCAGCAAAGCAGCTCTGCTCTGTGGTGCTTTCACCTCGAGGGTATAAAATGCAGCGTGTGAATTGGAAAGGGAACACGGACTTTCAGATCCTAACAGCTACATTCTTGTTCAATCCTCACAGTCAGCTAAGCTGTAAATATCCCAGAAGAGTGGTGAGGAAGGGGTCTTCTCTTCCTTTTCATGTTTTGTTCATAGAATAATCTCATCATCATGGTCCATAACACATTTACTCATTAAACATGTAGCTGATTAATGGCTGATCTTAGTATTGTGCCATGAGGACTTGCAAAAGCGGAACGCGGTCCCCTCCTTCATCTGACATTCAGCCATCAGGACAGGCTATTGTGGTCCCTGGACAGGAGCCAGAAGTTTTACCTGTTGCCTCCTGTTCATTTCTTAATTTTGAAAGCAGCAGTACCTCCTATGCTTGTGATTTACACTTGGAAAATGAGATGCTAGCTTGGGTGGAGATTCCTTCGTGGAAAAATGAGGGCAGCAGGAAACTGAGATCACATGCGAAAGGAAGGTAACCACCGTTACCGGTTTTCCTGTGAGACGCTGCCGAGCCTGTGCAGCTGAGTTCCTTTCAGTGACCCCTGTGCTGCTGAAGCCCAGATCTTTTCCACACACTACTGCAGAGCAGAGCTGTGGGAGGAGCCAATGAGTCAGCCTGAACCAAGGTTTGGATTTATCATGAAAAAGATTTCCATATCGACTTAAGTGTGATGGGAGAGCAAGAGAAAGGCAGTGTGGGTTTTTCAAGAAGGTCTTGTTTGGTTGTGTGCGGTGGCTCAGCAAAGTGACCTATACATGTAACTACAGCACATGCTCTCTCTCCCCCTCTGTCTCCTCCACCCCCACACACTACACAAATAAATAAACAAATATAAAAAGTAAAAATTGAGATGAATGCCATGTTTAAGTGTTTTTAAAATAGCTATTTCTATGTGATTTTAGTGGCTCTTTAGCCATTTAGAAATGTCCTGTTCCCTTGGTTTTATCCTCTGAACTTAGTAAGGTAAGGCTTATGGTTGACTTAGAAACTTATAGGCAGATAAGATAACAAATTTTAAAAAGGTCAAAAGACTCCTTAAATAGGGAGGAGGTCCAACATATTTTGATTGCAAATGTGTTTGAAGATATTGTGAACTTTTTTCAGAAAAAAAAAAAAGGTGGATAATTGTCCTTTGGTAGGTGGCTTTAAAAGCTTCGGCAAGAGGCAGTCTTTCCCTTTGTAGGCCCTCTTCGTCCCCACACCTCCTCACCCTACTGTCAGGTGAATAGCACGAATACAATTAATTGTACTTTCATGCGAAACTCATAGCTTCTTTTTTCCATGGCCCTTGAAGGATTTTGTCTTTGCTTACTTTTCTGACTTCTGTGGAGCGATAGGTAATGTGTGTGCAGGATGTGCATCTTTCAGAGTGGGCATTGCCTGCTCTTGGTTTATCTTTAGGGGGCCCTTGTTTTCATTGTAAAACAATGAAATATCAATTATCTCACCAATAAACCATTTCTTTTCTTTTTCTGCCCCCCCCCCCCGTCTTCAAACAAGTTAATTTACAGAAAATAACAGTTTTCCTCTCAAGCTAGAAAATCTTCAGCACGTCCCACTGGTCTTAGGACAGGGTCCAGATTTTTCAGCTTGACAATGTAGGTCACCACACTGTGATGACCTGTCCCCACCCGAGTCTATTCCTGTCAATCTCACGGTCCTCTAAACACAACCTGTTTCACTGTTGCCTGGAAAATCTCCCTCCTGGTCAGTACCAGAGAGAAGCCCTCCTCAGGCACCTCCAGCTCTCACTTTCCCTCTCCAAGGAACAGATTCCCTTGCGGAGATGTGACCTGTGTATAGGTGGAAGGTGTAGGGATATCTTCCACAGACCAGTTCCCCCTGAAGCTGAAGGTGACAGAGGTCTAACAGAAGCTTTGTGGTTTTGGAGCTTAGTTTGCCTTTCTTATTTTTGAATGACAGTGGCTGAATGCTTGAGTCACTTAAGAAAGGAACAGTTCATTTTGTCTCAGGGTTTCAGTCTTTCCTAGCATGGAAGTCATGGCAGAATGGCTCAGTCCACAGTGGTGGTGCAAGCTTGTGGTGACAGCTGCTTGTTTCCACAGCACACTAGGAAGCAGCAAGAGCAAGTCAGAACTAGAGGTGCAACTTTCAAAGGCACCTTCTGCCACCAGCCAGACCCTACCTCCTGAAAATACCACAGTCTTCAAAATATGTCAGGAGGTAGGAAGAAGGGGCTGAGTGTTCAAAGCAAGAGCCTGTAGTGTGTATGTAGCTGGGGGTGGGTCAGATTCAAATCTTGACAGATGTTCAATATCTCTTCTGATCTTATAAGTTTGAGGATTGCCTAGACTTCAAACCATGTCTCAAACAACACACACACAAACACACATACACACACACACACACACACACAGAGAGAGAGAGAGAGAGAGAGAGAGAGAGAGAGATACCATATACCACACATACGTTGATGCAGGAAGACATGACTTCTGGATCAGCCTGGATATATAGCAAGACTGTGTCCTTTGAACATGCATCCTATATTTTAAAATTAAAATCTAAAGAATTTGAAGACCATACATACATATGAATTTGAATTTATTCATGGTAGTCAGTATAGCCTATAACATAGCTGACTTAGGATATGGTCGTGGTTAGCTTCACTTGTGAACTTGACACAGCCTAGAGTCATTTGAGAAAGGGGTTCCAGGATCAGATTGGCCTGTGGCCATGTCTGTCATGAACTGTGTTGATTGATAATTGATGTGGGAGGGTCCAGCCCATTGTAGGAGGCATTATTCTTAGGCAGGTAAGCTTGTGCCATGTAAGAAAACTAGCTGAGAAAGCATCTTTACTCCAGGGTTTCTACTGAGTTGCTGTCCCAGCTTCCCTCACTGCTGAATTCCAACCTGTGCGTGTAAACTGATATAAACCCTTTCCTCCCCAAGTTGTTTTTGGTCATTGTGTTTACCACAGCAACAAAAAGGCAAACTAGAACAGACACCAAATCTCAATATAGGTAGATGATAGAAGGTACATTTAAAAATTGGCTCATTGGTAAATAGAAGTGGGCAGAGGCTGTGCAATATTTGCAACTCCTCACATATAGAAAGACAAGACTGTGTATAGGACAGTATTTACACAGCCTTCTCCCTTGGCATAGAATCCTGACTCTGCCTGAGAGCCCCAGGATTCTATCCTATAAGCAAGGAAGGAAAACCCAGCTACACACCCACGGAGGACTCTTCATCTGTCAGGTTCTCTGCTCTGCTTTCCTGTGCAATGGTAGTTACTACTCCCTTTGTTCTGACTGAGGAAATAGCAATTACAGGATCAGTCCAAGAGTTGGAGACTCCATTCCAAGATAAACAAACCAGCAATTCCCCATGAGTGTTGGAATTCTCCCCTGTGTTGGGAGAATTACATACAGGTATTAAGTGCTGGGTTGCCAAAACTGTGCCTCAGAGCCTGACGAAACAGCCAAGCAGCCTCTGCACTGCACAGGGCCCAGCTACCTTCAGAGCATCATCACCTTCAGAGCACCACCCCTTTGTATTTTCATTTTGAAATGTGTATTTGCATTTCATTTATTCCTCAAAGATGTAGGTGGAGCATGTCATTTAATCAAAACCATGTCTGATAGCATCCTCCAGCAATGGAGATGCTATCTTGAAGAAGGGCCTCTCCTAATTTATGCTTAAGCACTGACTTCCCGGGTTGAAGAGGTCAGCTCTCCCTGCTGTCTCCTCTCTGGTATGTATGTGGCTCAGCTCCTTGTATGAGCAAGCCAGACTTGCCACTGTCTACACAACAGTGAGTATTTCAGATTTTCCAGTTTAACACAGTTTTTTTGATTGTTTATTTGCTTTTGTTGCTGTTGTTTAAATAAAATGCAAACTGATTAAAAGTCTAGAAAGTTGGTGAGCTTATATGGGATCTAACTCATCTTTAGAGAAAACATTGTGTGGGAGTTTTCACTTACAATGTGTAAAGCTTCCTAATCAGTCCTGAGGTTTTCTAGTAGGTGATAAAGACCAATTTGTACTTTGGTTTTAGACATTTAGCCTTGTATTTTCGGAAGTAGCCAATCAAGCCTTCTTTTCAAATTTTTGTTGTTGTTGTTTGGTTGGTTTGAATTTAAGATACAGTCTTGCTGTGAACCCAAGGTAGGCCTCATGGTCATTCTCATCTACCTCAGTCTCCTTGGTGGTGGAGGTGTCACAGACGTTCCACCACACGCACAGTCCTTTCTTCTGTTCTCAGAATTGCAGATGCCAGGGGGCTGTTTGGACCCACAGCTCTTCCCCGTGGAAAGGGTTACTCAAACATAGGTGTGGATATTCAACCACAGACCCCCTGGGCTTGATTAAGTCTCTTCCATGATGAAACCACCAGGCCTTTCTTTTTGAGGAAATTGAAATGTGGACTTGAAAGGTTCAAAACCTGCAGGCGGAGCACTGAAGGGGGACGCGGACCTGACTGTCTAAGCTGGTCTTCACACTTCAGATTACTTCAGCATCCTGTCTCTAGATGTATAGACACATTGACACACATTTTCTTCTAAAAGTCATGTTTGTTAAAACACTTTCAGATTTCCAGAAAGATTGACAGGACAACACCTGACAAGCAGCAGGTTTCCATGTACCTACTCTCTGTTTTATGTACCTTACATTTCTATAGTACATTTGCTATAATCCATGAATCAATATTGGCACACTGTCATTAAAGCGATACACTTTTCAGATTTCCTCAGATTTATGGGACATCCTTTCCCTGTTCTCGATTCCCATTCATGACAGTGTATTTTCTTGTTACTTGATTCTTTAATCTCCTCTTGGCTACCATTGTCTCAGAATTCCCTGTTGCTGGATGAACTCCTTACTTTGTGGGAGTGCTTGTCCATTACCTTGTAGGCAGGTCCTGTGTTGTGATTGTTCAAGTTGAGATTGGGGTCATGGATGGAGGAGGAAGACTCCACATGCTGCCCAACGGTCTTCTAAGCCACTGACCTGAGTCAGTGTTAGTCAGGTTTGTCCATCGTGATCTCCTCCCTGTTTCTCATCTTCTGTACTCACTCTTAGAAGTGGGTCACTATGTGCTGGTCATACTTAAGCCATCCAACTCCTTAAGGGCAGAAGATTTTCATTTGTTACATGGAATGCTCTTGAATGAGAGACTTGACTCTTTTCCATTAAAATGCATATTTCAAATTGGTGTAAGTCAGTAAACATAAATGTATATCGTATATTAATTTAAAGTAATTCCTATAATTTCCAACAACAAGCTCTTCAAAATCATCTAGTTCAGTGCTTTCTCAGACAAAATAGAGCAGATCCAATTCTGCAGGTGAAGCCCGAGTACCTAGATGATGAGGGTGGGTTGAGTTGGATGATGGCATCAAGCCAGGCATAGTATAAGGCAGACTGGAAAGCAAACTGCAGCTCTGAGGCGTCACACCTGGTCCTGCCGAGCACTGCCAAACAGGAAAGTAGGCCATCTTCTTGAACCTACTTTTGCTTAAAAGCAAGAGCTGTTGACTTGGACTTTTTCATGGAATGAAATGGTGGCAAATCAGTTCATATTTTCACATATTTTTTGCTTGTTCAGCATAGCCTTCATGGGTGTCTGGCTGGTATATGAATCTCTACACATGCTATCCATAAGGAGCCAGCCTCAGCATATACTGAGATTCCAAGATCATGCCATTGGCTTTAATGTCTAACTAAAATGGTTGTTCCAGACTCAAACTTGCTATGTTTACTTATTTGTTTTTGTTCTAATGAAGCTGTTATTTTATGCATTTCCTTTTCCCACTTGCTTTATTAGCACATATATGTTCAAATTAATGTGTTTGTGCATGTACACAACACACCTGTTGGGCCTTGCAAGTGTTTAGATTACAGGTGTGCACCACCAGTCCTAGCTTCTGCAGTCAAATTTTTAGAGGCATTATATATGTTTTATGTTCTCTGTGAATAGATCATTATTATCTTTGTGGATATATGGTATCATGAATATTTTTAAACTTAAACTCACATTGTCAGAAGTTCCCCCTCCCCTTCTCTGTCTTGTAGTTCTATGGCTATTTTGCTAAGTCCCCGAGTTTCCTGTCCTCTGTGTGGAAAAAGGAGGTACTTAGCTTTTAAGTAGAGAGTCAATTGGAAGCGTCTTACTTCTAGGTCAGTATAAATTAATTAAGGATGGTGTATTCAGGGTTGTTTCTGAGGAAACCCAAGTAGCTAGGGAGTAACTTTGCCTGTGGTGCTCCATTGGGATCTCCAGGACAAGAGCACAGAGGGAATCCAAGTTAATTATGTACTAGCTCCTCTTACTTAACTTGTAAGCCACATATACATCTTTCCACCAATGCCAAGCTTTCAGAATGCAGAATACTGACTCCCTCGATACATTCGGCTTTACACAGTGACTATGGCTAACAAGTGAGAACTGTGGTTTTTGACAACATGTAAAGTACTCTCAGCTGTATCAGGATTTAGTCTGGGGTGGCAGGGTGAAATCCAGGGGCTTCAGCATGCTGGGCAATTATGCTGCTGCTGGTATGCACCCACAGACAGCTTCTAAGGTTCCTTTAAAATTTGAGACAGAGTTTTGGTCAGCCATTCTCCTGGATATTAAGTTAATCCAGGCAGCCCTTGAACTTCTAATCCTCAGTCTCTCAAGGTGCTGAGATTAGAGACCTGAGCCACCAGAACCTATTTTTGATTTAGAGTTTTACTTGTTGGTTTGTTTTTAAAAGTGAGGCTAAAACTTGTTTTCTGGGGACCAAGGTAACGGCTTAGTCTGCAAAGCCCTTAGTTAATCTGAGCTGGGATCTACACTACAAAAGCTAGGCAGTGGGGCATGTCTGTGGTCAGTCTTTGGGTTCCACACATACATGCATATACATGCAAACATGAGCAAGTATATACACATATGTACTTCACCCTAGTCCACCCTACTGAACCTCACCACAAACAGTACTGTCTGTGTATATATGATGAATTCTTTAAAACCGTACAAAACCATAACAGAATTGTGATTTCTAGTATGATGGAGGTTTATTTGGTTTACTATGAGAATATAGTGTTTTGTGCATACATTTATATATCAGGAAATATTTAAAAATGGACCATCATGCTTCCTGCACTACTGCTGACAACCAGGTGATCTCAACTCGGCGGTCTTTCTGGACTGGAACTCTTGAGTCCCTTGGTGGATCTCTGCTGCCAGCCCCATGCAATGACCATCCACCCCACGGTCAGCCACCAAAACACCCATTTACTCAGTAGAATCAAAACTCTTGAAGCTCATAATTAACCAATCAGATTTATGTATCAATACATTCTCAATTTACAAGATGCCAAAACAATAATTTCAGAACCAATTGATAATGATAAAAGCTTTATCCCGGTTATTCTAACTTTGTGATATCATAACTACCCGTGACTGGTTAAAGCCACTCTGGTTCACATCCACTTCCATCCTGGCCTTCCCTTTCTTCCTAAGACACTCTCTTTCTCTGCAACTCTTAGCTCTGCCTCCCTTTTCCCTGTCTAATCACAGGTCTCCTGCTTTCCTAATATAATTGGACAGGAAAAATCCTGTGCCACATACACATATGTGATAAGTATACACACATACATACATCTATATATACATATTCACCTACATACATATATGCCAATATTTCAATCAGAGGTTGCCTTAGTCCTATTTCGTTGCAATGAGATGGTGAAGAAAAGAAACTTATTCCTCACAGAAGGTTAGGAAGTTCAGTATTAAGGCACTGGCAGCCAAGGACATACCTAAAATCCCCACGCAGAGCAGGAGAATACAAGTTCAGTTTGGCATAGGTTATATAGCCAGACCTCATTTAAACCAAAGAGTGCTTTTTTGCTGTACTTTAACATGGAAGAGTGCTTCACACAGTGAAGCACATGAAGAGCTGGAGGGAGAAGCCAGGCAAACTGAACTGGTTTTTTATAAGTAAACCCAGTCCTGTAGTGATGGCTTGACTCACTCAATGATGGCCTCATGACCTAGTCACCTCGTAAAGTCCCCCCTCCCAGGATGGTCTTAAGGTCAAGTTGTTTGTTTGTTTTTGGAACATCCAGAGAATAAATTACCAACTGGCTGAGGTGCCTCAGGTGAGCATTCCAGGACTGAAGCAATTAGCAGCATTCCTTTTTTATCAGACTGGAATTCTTGACCATTTGATAGGACTCATATGGTCACTTTTTATGGAGAAGCACACACACGAGTTTGCATAAATGTATGCATATAGCAGTAGTGAGCCAACTTTAAATACTCCAGGTATCCAGGTGTCTTACTTAACCCCACCTCCTCAGAGGCAGGCACCAGGTGAGAGTTCAAACATACATTTTTTTTTTTTACATTTGTTTTATTGGATATTTTCTTTATTTACATTTCAAATGTTTTCTCCTTTCCAGGTCCCCCCTTTGGAAATCTCTTATTCCATCCCCTCTCCCCCTGCCTCTATGACGGTGCTCACCTACTCACCCACCCACACCCATCTTCCCACCATTCCTCTATACTGGGACATTTAACACCCTCAGGCTCAAAGGCCGCTCCTCCCACTGATGACCAACATGGCCATCCTCTGCCACATATGTGGCCAGAGCCATGGATTCCTCCATGTGTATTCTTTGGTTGGTGATCTAGTCCCCAGAGCTCCAGGGGATCTAGCTGGTTAACACTGTTGCTCCCTCCCTGGGGCTGCAAATCCCCTCAGCTCCTTTAGTCCCTTCTTCAACTCCTCCATCAGGGATCCCCGAGTTCAGTCCTTCAAGCATCTGCCTCTAAATTTGTCAGGCTCTGGCAGATCCTCTCAGGAGACAGCTATCCTAGGCTCCTGTAAGCAAGCACTTCTTGGCACCCTCAATAACATCCAGGTTTAGTGACTGTATATGGGATGGATCCCCAGGTGCGGCAGTCTCTGGATGGCCTTTCCTTCAGCCTCTGTACCACACTTTGTCTCCATATTTCCTCCTGTGAGTATTTTGTTCTTCTAAGAAGCACTGAAGCATCCACACTTTGGTTTTCCTTCTTCTTGGGCTTCATATGGACTGTGAATTGAATCTTGGGTATTCTGAACTTTTGGGCTAATATCCACTTATCAGTGAGTGCATACTGAAACACAGATGTCTTAACTGAAGCAGAAGATTGCAAAATATCCAAAAGAGACATTCTGAAGAGTTGCCAAATAGAGAAGAGGCTCATGAACTCCTGGGTCTGATGAAAGTCTACACTGATGTCTCTGAGTCCTGTGCTATAAGCAGCACAAATATTTCCATTTTATTTATTGGTTCTTTTTCCTTTTGTTTTAAAAACAGCGTCTGGCTATGTGCCCAAGATGGCGTTAGATTTGCTATCCTCCTGCCTCTGTCTTCCAAGTGCTATTATTAAAGCCATGTGCTATCATGCCTGGTTTCAAGAACTAATTCTTAAGGATAGTTCTCAACAGCCTATTAGGCCAAGCTAGTCTAATGTAGCCATGTTTATGAAAGTGTAACAAGGAAGTGTGTGATGACGGAACTCCAGGGGACCTCATCAAGCAAAGAGAGAGGGAGAGTCATGTGCCTATTAGGCAAGGGGGAGACTATAGATAAAATTTGAGAGGAGGAGTCTATAATATGGCTTAGTGATAACAAGTTCTTTTCTGACCTGCACTTATGTGCACTTGTGTGTGTGTGTGTGTGTGTGTGTGTGTGTGTGTGTGTGTGTGTGTAAAAATGAGGGAGAAAGTCTTGTGATAGATTCAAAGCAGAACACAGTACCTAGCTATTTCTTCTGAATTTAAAAATTCCCTTTTAGGAGTGGGCCATAAGCCTCAGGAAGTAAAAGAAATTTGGAAGGCACAGAAAGCTCAAAACGTTACAAGACTTACAAGCCAGCACCACCACACTTATGTAAGCATTAACCAATTGTCAGAGGAGATTCTCTTAGGTGTACCTACTCCCAACTAGAGAGAGACTCTAGGGGCGCATCTTGTGAGCTAGGGTGACTTTAGGGATGCAGCTTGTGTGGTACAGGGAACTTTATGATGATAGAGCTGCCTTTGAGTCTCCTGTGCTCCTATGAGGAACCCCAGTGAGCTAGTTGCCTCACCAGGTTAGACTTGGATAAACATGTGTCTTCTGCCTATGTCAGTGTCCTAACTGGAAAGCACAGAGCTAGGTGTGCAACACAAGCTGTGAGCAACAGCTTACTAACATGCAGCAATATTTTTGTTAAAGGTACCCATATTTCCTTGGTAACTATAATGTTAAAACCAGTGTGATTGAGCATTGTTGGGACCCTTTTATAATCCCAGTATTCTAGAGATTAAGGCAGGAAGAGTGTTTGAGCCCAATTCAAGACCAGCATGGGCTATGTATTAAGAGGCTGTCTCAAAGTTACCCCCCCCCCAAAGAAAAAAGAAAAAGAAAAAGAAAAGGAAAGAGAAAAAGAAAAGGAAAAAGAAAAAGAAAAAGAAAAAGAAAAAGAAAAAGAAAAAGAAAAAGAAAAAGAAAAAACCCAGTCCAAATGAAAACCCAAGCCAAAACAGAAATAGCCAAGTGTGGTACTGTATACACATCTGTAATTCCAGAGTTCAGGAGTAGAGGCAGGAGGGTCAAGCTATAGTCCTTAGCTATAGAATGACTTTGAAAGCAGCCTGGGATTCTATATAAGACCTTGTATAAAAAGAAGAAAAGATGAATTGTGGACAGCTGTGCCCATGAATTCCTGAATATAGGTCTGACTGCTTATGCTCAGGCTGGAGATCAAAGCTGCTTCCCTAAGTCAAGAGACTGACAGGCAAGAGTGTGTCTTCTGTTGTTCTCATACTCAAATAGATCTGTACTTGGGTGTGACTTATGGGAACATTTTCAAGCCTATGTTTTTGGTGTTAAACCACTGAAATGGTTTTTAGAGTCTCATATTAGTAAAACAAGTTATACATTGTTTTGACTTAAGTAGCAAGAGACAACAAGTATAAAATTCTGAAGTTGCCCGAGTAAGAAACAAACCTCAAAAAGCACTTTAATCACTTGGGGACCATCGTAGTTAATGTTCTATTGCTGTGAAGAGACACCATGACCATGGCAGCTCTTAAAAAGAACAATATTTAATTGGGGCTTGCCTATTGTCCAGAGGATTAGTCCATTATTGTCATAACCTGAAGCATGACATCATGCAGGCATACATGATGCTGCAGAAGTTAAGAGTTCTACATCAGCAGGCAACAGGAAGAGAAAGACTAGGCCTAGCTTGAGCTTCTGAAACCTCAAAGCCCCCGTCCCTGTCCCCAGTCCTCTGACCCCCATCCCCCAACCCTGCATCCCTGTCTCCCATCCCTCACTGTCACAGTGACTCTTAAACATTCTTCACTCAAAATAAGATCCTGGGAGGTGGAGTAGATAGAGGAAGTGAAGAGAAGTTCTGTGAAGAAACTGACTCTGAAGAAGCAATGCTGTGATCTTGTAACTTCCACAGTGTTACTAGAGGGGGGTTTGGATAGAACAGTAAAGGCAACACCCAGTTGTTTCAGAGTGTCTGAGCTTGACCTGAGCCATCTAACTTGAGAAGCTCAGGCATTGGTATACAGTGGAGTAGAAAGAATGGAGAAACTGGTTTGTAGAGGGCAGAGCTGTTCTGTGAATTTGAGAAAGGTGTACATTAGTAAGTTATTTTGGGGGAACCTATCCACACAAAGTGCACTGCCAGGAAATGAAGGGAGAGGTAACAACTAGAGACATTGTCAAACTCCTGAGAGGCACAGCCACTTTCACAAGTTCAGGTCTGTAAGAATGACCTAAAATGCCAGAGAGGGGAAGCACAAGCTACAGTCAATCCTTGGTCAACTCAGAGAGCACCAGCAGATGGGAGCCTGTCCGCCCTGGATCCTCCTCCTCTTCCTCCTCAGCCCTGGATCATCTTCCTCCTCCTCAACCCGGGATCCTCCTCCTCCTCAGCCCTGGATCTTCCTCCTCCTTCTCCTCAGCCCTGAATCCTCCTCCTCCTCCTCAGTCCTGGATCATCCTTCTCCTCCTCCTCAGCCCAGGATCCTCCTCCTCAGTCCGGGATCATCCTTCTCCTCCTCCTCCTCCTCCTCCTCCTCCTCCTCCTCCTCCTCCTCCTCCTCCTCCTCCTCTTCCTCCTCCTCAGCCCTGGATCCTCCTCCTCCTCCTCAGCCCTGGATCTTCCTCCTCCTCCTCCTCCTCCTTAGCCCTGGATCCTCCTCCTCCTCAGCCCTGGATCCTCCTCCTCCTCCTCAGCCCTGGATCTTCCTCCTCCTCCTCCTCAGCCCTGGATCTTCCTCCTTCTCAGCCTTGGATCATCATCCTCCTCCTCCTCAGCCCTGGATCTTCCTCCTCCTCCTCAGCCCTGGATCCTCCTCCTCTTCCTCCTCAGCCCTGGATCATCTTCCTCCTCCTCAACCCGGGATCCTCCTCCTCCTCAGCCCTGGATCTTCCTCCTCCTTCTCCTCAGCCCTGAATCCTCCTCCTCCTCCTCAGCCCTGAATCCTCCTCCTCCTCCTCAGCCCAGGATCCTTAAGGGAGTACAGAGCTGCCAAGATGGGAAGTGTGTGTTTTGTTTGTTCTGTTTTGCAATGCTCGGGGTCAAAGCAGGGACCCTACACAGCTAGGCAGACACACTACCAGGGGACTAAGCTAAAATGACTAAAAGACTTTTTATTACTTAAGGGCCATCAGAAAGGTATGAGACTGTGGTGCTGGGTCAGATCTCTTCCTCCAGGATTTCTGTTGAAGGAATAATGGTAGCCTCCATCTGCCATCTATTCCATCAGTGTGCAGTGACATCACAATGGTCTCACGGGATGGTAGTGGATGTCTAGAAGCCAAGTGAAGTAGAAATTTGCAGAGAAAGCTAACCTACCTTCCTTTCCTTTAGTTTGGCTTTTGCTCTCCATATTAGTGTAAGCAAACAAAGACTGTATCTTGTTCACTACATGGAGTTGTTGGAAATGGCCTACTCAGAATTTATGAGATTGTTCTGGCAGCTTAAGAAATTTCAGAGTGGAAGTTGCTTCACACTGGCCAAGGTACCAGACATTCAGGCTGGCTGGAAATGTGCTAGCATCCCCATTATTTGGATTAATTACAGGCCATCGATCCTTAACTCCTACACTTCCCATAACTTTTAATGTTCAACATTTATACATAGTATACATATATCACATCAAAGAAGAGAAACTCACATTGTCTTCTTTTAATTTCCTCCACACATGAGCTTTCCACTGTGTCACCTGAATTTCTTTTCCTGTTTTTTTTTTTTTTCCAAAGATTTATTTATTTAGTACAAAATTCTTTGTATCAGGGAGTTCTGCTATAATAATTCTGCCGACATATTATTTTATGTGCTACACACATATTCTGGAAGGATAGACACATCTCAGTTATCCTGTGCTCTTTTTCAAGATAATGAAGGATGTAATTATTGTATTTTTCTCTATTATAGAAGATCAAGTCCCTTGCATATCTCCAAAGTTTTTCCCCTTATTAATTTTTCTATTTTTCCTAAAACAAAGTTTATTTATTAAAAATTATGAAAGTAATGCTTTCTCTGTTCCTACACAGACAAGTAGTAAATAATTCACTTCCAGTCTCACCAAAGGTGAAACCATCGCAGAGCTTTTATCTGACATCTTTCTGCAATTTGTGAGGAATTTAAAATATATCCCAGCAGCCTCACTAAATTAATATGAAGTTGAAGATGGGATGTTATTCAACAAAAGGTCTTTCAAGACCCACAAGACAGTAGGAGCTCAGGAGGTCGTACCCTGCACACAGTGCACACGGAACACAGCTCCTCTACTGCACCTCTTCCTATAGTCACCTGGGCCTGGGCAGCCAAGGGCAAACACAGCAGCGGGTCGGGGCGGGGACGGAGAGGAGGAGCTACAGTGCCGCTACCAATAAGAGCTCTGCTATGTTTGCCCTTGCCAACCAATGAGAGAGCGCTGAGACGACCTTTTTCCTTAGGCAAGTCCATCAGCCGACTCCTTGACTGACACTCTGTTGCTCTTGGCCCATAGGCCCATAGGCCCCGCCCCGCCAATGCACCTCCCAGCGAGACCCCGCCTCCGAACTTCGAAACCCCGCCCCCAGAGTCTCCGCCCCGGGGCGGGGCCAAGGCAGGAGTTGTGGCGGGTGCAACCGGCTAGTTCATCCTGCTGAGCTGTAGTTGATCCGATCTGCCTCCGGATTGTCCTCAGTTGTGATCCTGAGCTGTGGAGCTAAGTGGCGCTTGGACTGCGGCTGCCGAGTAGGTACGAGGCCCGGGGACTGCGGCGCCTCTCGCGGTCTCGGCTCCTGCGGCCGCGCTCCCTGGAGCCCCTGCCGGCCTCCAGGCGCCTCGCCGTAGCACCTTGCTTAGAGGAGGGCAGAGGAGGTGGTGCGGGCGGGGGCGCGGGCGGACCCTGGGACCCTGGGGCGCTCTGGGACGCGGCGGCAGAGCCTAGGCGGGAAGAGGAGACTGTGGGGGCAAGAACGTGCTTGAAAAGCCTTTTTAAAACCCCCTTTGCCCAGAAAACGTCTTTATTGAACACTGTTTAATTCAGGTTTATTAGACACTAGGCAGTGCGTAGTTCACGGGGTTCACCGCGATGTTATTTGCTTTTACTTACAGTATCCTGTCAGGAATTTGTTTGGGCACATTTTCCTAAGTGACAAGTGGATCGAGCACAGTGACTGATGACTCACCTTTGTCTGGGATGAAGTGGGGAGGGAAGGGTGAAAGGAATACGGGAGGAATGTTTGGACGATGCCCGTGCAGGTTTGAGAATACAACGGGCAGGAGTAGAATTGTGGTTTTCTCCTGTCTGTCTGTCTCTGTCTTTCTGCCTCTCCGTCTCTGTCTCTCTGTCGCTCTCCTTTCTTTTTCTTTTTCTTCTCCTCCAACCAACAACATTACAACAGAAAAGGCTTTATAAAAAGCAGACTGTGGATTTTAGGCTTCAGGACTGCACCTGCTACTCCTGTAGTAATACGTGAATACTTGGCAGACAAATCCTAGGCAATTTATCACGTGGTTGGATGTTCTTAGGAAGCAATACCTCGAATGGCTGTTAACTTTTCTTTAACCTGCCCAGTCTGCCATATGTCCACAGGGGAAAAGATGCCGGTCATTGAGGTTTAGAGGGTTTGCATCCGTGGTGCAATGGTGTCTTTTGAAGTTCTGTCTTTTTGCCTAGGTGCACACAGGTTACACTTGCCAGTTACAGGGGAAGGCTGTGCAGAGTATGCCCATTTTACAGTCACAAGAACTTTCAGGCATTGCGGCAAAGGAAACTATTGTCGGGACTCTTGACTGCCGCTTCACTTGGAATCTGGTTTAGGTTCTAATTATTGAGCACAGTACAGGATCAGAAATGGTTATCTTCAAGAAATACTGTCTCATAGTTTTTCCAAGCTGCTACTAAGACAGTTTGAAAGTTCCCAGGAAGGTAATTTCCCACACGGGCAAAAGAAAACAAGTGGAATTGATTGCGCTTCATGAGACTCTGACTGAAATGTTCTGGGCGGGGCCTTTTGCAAACTCAAGAGCTCCAGGCTTGCATACCTCGTCCAGCTGTGACTTCAGGTGTTTTGGAATTGGTCTGAAATATAACTGAAGTATCAAGTATAAGATGACTTTTGAGGAAGTCTTTACAATTATTGAAGGGTTGAAAATGTAGCAGTTTTTTTTTTAAATTTTTTAAAATTAGAATGACTCAAGAGTTTAAGGGGTCAGTATGGGCTGATGTCAGATTGGGGAACTCGCTGGCTGTTAGGTTTTGTTAAAGAAATTAGGAACATTGACATGTCTCATGACATTTCTTATTATGTTCTTATTTTGAAGTAATCCTTTCTGTCTTTTGTAATGCACCATGGTATGTTTCAGGTAGACTACATTTGATGTAACTTACTTGTGAAATACAAGATAACCGTATACAAGTTAAACCCTGCATTTCATCCATATGTCTGCCCCTTCCCTTCTTTTCTACCCTGACTGTGTTTGAAACAGGGTTTTTATGTAGCCCAGACTGGCCTTGAATTTGAAGTGATCCTCTTGCCTTTGCCTCCCGAGTGCTGCAATTACAGACTTGGGCTGCTGGGTCAGGCTCACTCTTCTTGTTTTGGTGCATAACATCGTCAACTGAAAATTTGAAGCAAAAGTTTCTGTGATAAAAACCTTGCATCTGTTATTCTTAAAGCCGGAAGCGCTTCCTTGTGCCCAGTTCTCCTGAATATGGGAACTGGAGATAGATTTTCCTGTTTCTACCCAATCTCTCCCCACTATAGATTGGCAGGTTTCTCCAGAATTATCTAGGATACTATACAAGCTGCCCTGCATGGCGTACCTGGTGCCACTATGGACAGCTTCCCTACTGTAATGTTGTCATTCTTTCTACTCTTACTGTCATGCTGTACACAGTTTAGTGATGGGGAGGCATGTGGGGAGGGGCAGCTGCTCTTTCCACGGCAGTGAATGACTTCAGGGAGGTTGATGAAATGAGCTTATTCTGAAGAGTAGGGTGTTTAATTTAAAGTGATGAAATTTTGAGCGCGTTCATAAATAACCTCTACTGTGGGCTTCCTGGTTCTCCTCATAGTCAGTAACCCAGAGCAGAGGGAAGATTTATTGCTCTGTGTTTGTGTAAGCTTGAGCTTTCAAAAAATGGCTGTGCTTTGCTGACAATTTATATAAACAAGGACTAAGCTATTTGAGGGTACCTTGGCTTTTTTTTTTTTCCTTCCTTTTTTCCTTAGGTTGGTTTTTTAAAAGATGTGGCAAAGTACTTGTGGTAAGACTGTGTGCCACTCATTGTGAATAGATGCTTAGGTAAGGCTTCCCTCCAGAGCTGTGAAAGTGTTTTCCTTGTGCAGTCACTTAATACATTTTTCTACACTTTGCTTCATTAGGAGAGATGAACGAGGGTTTTCCTCTCTCTGTGACTGGAACTCTTAGCTGGCCTTGCTGTTGATTGTATTGCTTTTTATTCCTTGCTTCAGCAGGGGGATGAGTAAACACGGTCCTTTGGATAAAGCAGTTCTTAATTTAGATAAGATGTCGTGGACTACCAGGTACACTTCTTATACAGTGTAAATGGCACCTGAGTAGCTGTTAGACTACTCGGTGTTCCTTAGGGAATGAATACAACTAAGATGTCCAGTCTGCCCCCAGCTTCCCTCATCTATAGCTGGTTGAGTCCTTGGATAGGAAAATATACCAGTTGCAGAGGTCAACTGTACTTGACCACTTTTTTTTTTTCCAGACATGGGTTGTCCTAAAAAATTTAAATTACATTTATATAGTCATCCATAACTCTTCCACTTGCTTGCACATACTTGCCACAGTGAGGGGTAGAGGTCAAAGCAGAAGTGGGGCTGCTTCTCCATGTGGGTTCCAGGGGTCCAACTCAGTTCCTTAGGCTTGATGGCAAATGCCCTTATCCACCGACCATCTCATGGACCCTGTGACGTGTCCTTCTTGTTTCCTAGTGTGGCACAGTCAGAATAAAGAGTAGGCCTTTTGTTTTTTTTTTTCTTTTTCTTTTTCTTTTTCTTTTTCTTTTTCTTTTTCTTTTTCTTTTTCTTTTCCTTTTCCTTTTTCTTTTTCTTTTTCTTTTTCTTTTCCCTTTCAGGGTCGAGAAGAGAAGCTGATGAGAATTGGGGTCTGTGGGTAGTGAGGAAATAAATTGACATTATTTTGAAATATGCATTACGCCATTTGCATTAGGACAAAACCCTATATCTGGGGTTTTTCAAAATGGTGATCATTTCACCCTTCATGCAAAGTAGGCTAGTGATTTTCAAGCTCTGAAGTCATGTACAGGTGTTGTGAAAATGTGGCCTGCTACCCTGGCCCAGAGATTCTTGAAGTTCTGGTAAGTTCAAGGTAATGTGGTGCTGCTGACACAGTGAAAAACATTGAATGAATCCCAGAGGAGATACAAGTACTATTGCTGGTACAGTCTTTGGAGTTTGAAAGATGTTGACTTGAGTCTCAGCCTTGCCAATTCCTAGGGACAGTGCTTCAGGCCAGTTAACAGTTAACATACACACACACACACACACACACACACACACACACACACCCTCTGGTAATTTCATGCATGAATACAGTGCAATTAGACCCTCTGCATCCCACTTTGCTCTTCTAAGTCCATTTGGATCCCCAACTTCATTTCTGTCTCCTCTTCCTCCTTCCTAATGAGTCTGGTGAGTGCTGCCTACATGTGCATGGATGGATATGAGGTCATACACTGGCAGCCTTCCAGGGGCCGTATCCCTGAAGAAAACAGTCTCCCCTCATCCCTAAGCACCTCAGCTGGGGGTGGGGTGAGGTGGGTGGGTTCTTGCCAGCTTCTTCCCTGTTCATGTTGGAGCGCTGATTGGCTTAATCTTCTGTAGGTCTTTCTCATGACTGCAGTGTCCTGCCATGTCCTCAGGTTTTCAACTCTAAAGTATGAATACTAGTATGTTATGTTGGTTTTAAGTTAATATTAAGTTAACCTTCGTGCTCCTAGAATTGTGTTTAGCAGGTGACAAGCATGCAATAAGGGTTGGCTTTTTAGTCACAGAAAGCAGTTAGGGTATGAAACAGTGAGACTCCCAAATCTTATAAATTGAAGGAAGATCCTTAAGACAGGGAATTTTATATTTATCCTTATTTCCATGCATTGTGGAATAATATGTGAACTTAATTACTGTTTCTTGACTACAGGAAAAATTTTTAGGCATGTAAAATATTCATCCTGAAGGTGCCTCTCTCCAGTGTTGAATTCGTTGTTAGAGTATTTTGGACTCAGTTAGCCTTCTGGTCCGGCTTTAATATGCCAGGTTTGGTTTTTATTTTTTTTAAAGGGATCATCTCTTTATGTTTTGTGTATATGTGTGTATGAGTGCAGGTACATATGTATGTGTAGGTGTTCATGTGTCAATGTGGCTGTTCATTTGTGTGTATGTGTATGTGTGTTCAGAGGACAACTTGGGGTGTGGTTCCTCAGGAGTCATCCACCTTGTGTTTTGAATGGTCTCTCACTGACTTGGAGCTGCCAAGTAGGTGGGCAGCCAGCCTGGTCACCATCTGTCTCCACCTCCCCTGTTCCGGGATTCTAAGTGTGGGACAACCAGACTGGTTTCTTCATGAGTGCTGGCATTAAGGTACTCATGCTTGCACAGTCAGCATGCCATTGATTGGGCTCTGTCGCTAGCACTCCCGTGTTTTTGAGGCTAGTCTGAAACACTCCACCTACATGTTTCAGTTTCCCAAATGCTGGGATTACAGGTATGTGCCACCAAGTTGGACATGTAGCAGGCTCTTTAAGTTTGTTCATGAGTGAAATTATAGAAGTTTCTGGCACTCACCTCTTGGTTACTGCTAACCTGTAGGAATGTGGGACTACACTCCGTGATTTTGAACGCAGTTCTTAGGGCTACAAGTTTGCCATATACCTGATTAATTTCTCCCTGCAGATCTGAGCACCCCCATCTCTTTGGGGATCTTCTGCAAAGTAGACTCCCTTTCTTCATGATGGTTACAGTCCTTGATTTTATTTCCTCTGTGGTGGCTACCATACTCCCACTTTTGCTGTGTCTTCATCAGATTATAAAGTCTGAGATGGGGGCTGAGAAATGCCTCAGCAGTTAAGAGCACTGACTGCTCTCCAGAAGGTCCTGAGTTCAAATCCCAGCAACCACATGGTGGCTCACAACCATCCGAAATGAGATCTGATGCCCTCTTCTGGTGTGTCTGAAGTCAGCTACAGTGTACTTACATATAACAATAAATAAATCTTAAAAAAAAAATAAAGTCTGAGATCAAGTATGTCACCTTTGATCCTGGGACAACAGCATGGGGCACAGTGACTGGTAAGTGGGGAATTGGCACCTGTTGTTTAGATGGAGGGTCTGGCTTGGGTGCCCTCTTTGTCCTCTCTCCCTTCTTTGTACCCTGTTGGTGCTCAGGTAATGCACGGTTCATGTACACTGTCATCACTGTTCATGGAGAGCATGACACTTGTTTGAGGTCTCTTCCTTGCTTACCCATCTGTGCAGCTCTGTCCCTGCTGACCTGACTGTGTCAATGCCTTATTTGGAAGCACTGCTGGCTCAGACCTGGGCTGGCTGTTCGGGCTCACTCTCTCACCAGCTGCTGTTTCCACATTCTCCCTGGAGCTTCACATTTTCTGACTTCATATTTTTTTCCCAATCTAATGCAACAGGCGGAGCCACCCAGACAGAGACACACGCCAGTTTCTGGTTTCGAACACAGTCATGTGTTCTATCCTATGCTTGTTAACCATGTGGCGTTCCCTTTACCACATTTTCCTTGATTTGGGCATGTATTAATTTTTACTAACTTTTCTATTAGGGTTCCCTGACCTTTTCCTTCCTTTCTGTCCTACTTTATAGATGTCACTCTCTCCTTTGATTTTAGATCCTTCTAGAATCTTTTTCTCTGGAGCTTGGTTCCCAGCACTTAAAAGGCCTTGTTTTACATTATAGTGTCTTCTTCACATACTGTTCAGAACAGAATTGTCATTTTTGGTGTCCATCCATTTCCCCCATCTTATATCTTGTTTAGAAAATATTTTTTTTAAAGCGTGTTTCTACTTTTTAAAAAAAAAGTGGCAAGGTTAATTTTTCCCAGTCCCATTTATAAAGTAGCCTAGGGGGCGGTGATGCTAATTCTGATCTACACCAAGAGTTATCTCTCCCACTCACCTGTCTTTAGGCTCTCTGTTTCTGATCAGCTTGTTCCTGTTCCAATTCCACATTACTGCTTTTAAGTTGTTCTTGCGGTTTGTAGGTGGATAGGGTGGGTGGGTGGGTGAGTGGATGGATGGATGGATGGATGGTTGATGGTAATGGACTACAGACATTTAGAGAGGCAAGTGCTCCATGTGTTGGTTTTACTAGGAAAGTGTGCATAGCATTTGTTGGGTACCTGGGTTAAAAGTTTCCACTCAAGTCATGTTGACTTCTTAATATTTCTTTAATAGTTTCCCAAACACCATGTACTTTGGGAAGGCTTAGCTTCTGGAAAGAATTTCCACTTGAGGTTAACTGCTTGCTTATTTTCCTGAAGGTGAGTCCAGTCCATGGCTGATGCTTCTGGCTCTGTCATTCTATCTGCAGGGGCCACATTCTTGGGTTTCATGGGCCTTCTGCCTTCCACTGCTGGTGTACTGCTCACAGGCTATTCTTTCTTTTAATTAAATATTTTAATTTTATGTGTATAAGTGTTTTGCTATATGCGTATCTATGTATTATGTATATGCCTGTGTCCACAGAGGCCAGAAGAAGGCATTGGAGGGCGTGGGATCCTCTGGAACTGGAATTACAGGCGATTTGTAGGTCACTGTGTAGTTGCTGGAAATTGAACTTAGTCCAGTACTTTTAACCACTGAGCCATCTCTAGCCCCAAGCCTGTGTGTGTGTGTGTTTACATTAAATGCGTATAGCGTTTGCTACTGTGCATTATGAATTGTACATACCTATACATATAATATAGTACAACATTTTAATGCCTCAAAAAAGAACTAATTTAAATGTGCAGCAGAAGATATTTGGGGATTATTACTACATGGTGGGTAAAAAAATCATAAAATCATGTACTTAGGATAATTCTGCCTTAACAATAAAGAGTGAGTTTATGTTCATGTAAAATTCTCTTAGTTGTCTATAGATAGCTTTTAATAAATGATTGCTATTAGTGTCCGTATTCAAAACAGTTGAAAAGTAACTTTAGTAGGCATTAAGATTATAAATGAGCTACTTTGTAATGATTATCTTCCTAAATTTTCATACATAACATTGTAATATTTTTAAACAAAGAAAAACAGGTTTTAAAACAACTATAAAAACTGGGAGTAGGGGCTGGTGAGATGGCTCAGCGAGCAAGAGCACTGATTGCTCTTCTGAAGGTCTTGAGTTCAAATCCCAGCAACCTCATGGTGGCTCACAACCATCCATAATGAGATCTGACGCCCTCTTCTGGTGCATCTGAAGACAGCTACAGTGTACTTACACTATAAATCAATCAATCAATCAATCAATCAATCAATCAATCAATCTTTGGGCTGGAGTGAGTGGGGCCAACCAGGTCGCCAGAGCAAGCAGACCAGAGCAATCAGAGGTCCTAAATTCAATTCCCAACAATCAGATGAAGGCTCACAACTACCTGTACAGCTACAGTGTGTACTCATATACATAAAATAAATACATAAATCTTAAAACAAAACTGGGAGTGGGAAGAGAGTCTAGTATCCTGGTTAGATTTAGGCAAGTCTTTTGGGGATGTGTTCTTGATTATTTGATTGATGTCGGTTTCCCAGCCCACTATGGGTAATTCTTCCATTAGGCAGATGGTCCTGGGTTGTTGTATAAGAAAGCAATCAGGTGATTAGGACATCTTTTGTGAGATTGTGTCTCCTCAAAACCACAGGAATGCTCCACCTAGATACCTCAACAATATGGCTGCCTACACAAGGCCCAAACAGTGAGAATAACAATAGACAATTCTTGACAAAGAACTAGGGGCAGCAAGGATTATTAAGAGAAGAAGAATCAGTCTTCCCCAGGGAAGTTATCCTTCCTGGGGGAAGTCTTCCCCTAATTAGTTAGCCAATTCCAAACAGTGGGCCATGTAGTTACATACATACAAGTAACTCTAAGCAGATGCAGCACGCTGTATTTATATAGTTATGCAGTTACATCTGTGTAACCCTGATAATTTAAAAAAAAAGGTTGTGAATTTGAGAGGGAACAGAGGGAGCGACACGTTAGGGATTAGAGGGAGGAAAGGGAAGGGGGGATGGCGTAATTATATTTTAATTTAAAATAAAGAAAATTAAAAAGGACGGTTCACCAACCTTTGGGGACACAGCCAGTAAGTAAGCAGTACTCATTTTTAGCTCCCTGTTCTAGGTTCCTGCCCTGAGCCCTGCCCTGGCTTCCTTTTGTGATGGACTACAATTATAAGCTGAAATAAATCCCTTTCTCTCCAAGTTGCTTTTGGTCATGGTGTTTATCGCAGCAATAGAAACCCTAAATAGGACAGGTAGTGAAAACAGATTGTGACCTGAAGCTAAGCTTGTGCGCAGACTCTCCTTGTGCTAACAATCCTCACCGTTGCAGTGTGTGCTTTGCTTAGATCTTCCTAGAGCCAAGAAGCACTCACAGCTGCTTGCCCCAGCCCTCCTGGCTTCCCACCCCTGCCACATACAGAATATTCTCAGGCTGCTCAAGTGGGTGGTAGGTAGTACCCTCCTGGTCCATTTCTAGTCTCAACTTTTAGTGTTCTGTTCTGAGGACAAAGCAGAGAATAAGGTCATGTCTGAAAGCTTTGCAGCAGCAAACCCTTGACCCTTGACTCTATCTCTTACTTTTGGCATCAGAATCATTTCAATCATACTTACTCTGTCTGTCTGTCAATATTTTTTGGGGGGGGTGCAGTTCTGTGAGATTGAAGCCAGGTCTTCATGCATGCTAAGCACTCGCTTCTCCGCTGAGCTGTATACCCCTTCTTTTGATTAAAACCATTTTGACACGCTGGGTGTTTTGAAAAGTTTGTATAGACCCACAGAGTTCACAATCTCTTTGAGTACTGCCAGCTGATAGGAACTTTGGTCAGGACAGTTTAGGGCCTGCTCCTCATACTTCTCTGTCTCCCCAGCAAGGTGCTGACCCAGGCCCACCTGTCTTACTACCTGCTGAAGCCTCCTTACCAGAAGCAGGGACCTGCTGCCTTTTCATACATCTCTGCTGTATTGTGAAATTGTTTTTTAGGATGTATATGTATAGTGTACATGCATATTACATGTGTGTATATGAATGTGTGTGTGTGGAGGCCCCAAGGTGACTTTGGGAGCTTTTCTTAATCATGCTCCACTGTGGGCTCATTGAGACAGGATCTCTCAGCTGATCCCCGAGCTCAGTGATAAGGCCAGTTTAGCTTGTCAGCTTGCTCTAGGTACCCTCTGCTGTTGCCTCCTCTGTGCTGAGATTACAGTGAGCAGCCACACCCACCTGTACGCTGGGAATCTGCATTTGATCTGAATGCTTGCTTAGCAGGTACTTTACCCACTGAGCCTTTCTGCAACCCCGTAAGGGGAGTTTAGAATGGCTTGAAAGTCAGTGCGACTGGCCCCAGCGACTCCTGACTCATGTGATGTTACATTTGTTGTATCACAGTGAACTTCTGCAAACACGCTGATCTGCTGCTACACTTAACTGAATTCACAGAGCTTGAGAGATGTAATGTCCCTTTGTTGGAGACATTGCGATTCTATCACTGTGGCATCTTCGGTAAGAAAAAAAACCACACCAGGACATTTGCCACCTGCATTTAAGGAAGGTTCAGCATGTTCTGTTTTAGTTCCAGTGAGTGGAACTTTGATCTTGATTTGATTTAATGTCTACTTCTTAGCAGAACTCTTACACAGGGTGTGAGTTTCTGTTTGGCCAAGTTCTGTTGCTTGTCTGGGATGTTGTGAGTATTGGTGGTAATCATTGCCTGCATCAATCCTCAGGCTCCCAGCAGGCTGACATTTCAAAAACTTTCTCTCAGTATCTGAGATAGGAGAAAAAGCAAGCTAAATATTTGATAAAAATTTAAATTAGGTTTCAACATTATGAGTTGTTCTGTTAGATTCTAGAACACGTCTGCTCAGGATGAATGAGCTAAATTTGTTTCTACAACACTTGATTAGAAAAATGCCAAGCTAAAAGTACACTGGATCCAAGGAGTCCTTTGCAAGGTTGACTTGCAGGGGTCCAGGGGAAACCCTCCTTCCTCTGTGTGTTTCCTAAGTAGGCAGACAGACAGTGGAAAAAGATTGCACAATTTTTTTTTTAGAAATACATAAACATGGGAAGCATCTAAAATGTGAACTTCAAGGGGAGGCAGATGCTGGAAGATAGAAAAGCTAGAGGGGTGCTGGAGAGATGTAGGAAACTGAAGGGATGTGGGGCGGGGTGGGCTCTTAGGGCCCAGAGTGTAAATAGTAGTTTGTGATTCTCTGGGAAGTAGCCTGGATCTGAGGAACATGTGGTAGTAGCTTGTGCCAAATATCTTGGTGTGAGGTCATTCTCTTCTTTGCTTTAAAAAAAAGATCTATCTGTCATCCATCCATCCATCCATCCATCCATCCATCCATCCATCCATCTATTTAATGTATGTGAGTGCTCTGCCTCACCTGTGTGCCAGAGGAGGGCATCAGATCACATTATAGGTGATTTCCCCAGTGGGATCATTCTTTAGTGACATGACTTTAATGTCCCTTCAAGGGAGGAGGCCCCAGATAGCTGAGTTTCTTTTGAGAGACTGCTTGCATCAGCTGGAAAACCTTCTGAGGGAGATGCTTCTGCTCAGTGCTTGTGGGGAGAAAGCCCTGGATTTTGGAATCAAGACAGCATATTGCTTTCTAAGCTCTGGCTCTATTAGTAGAAACATTTGTTTGTTACAATTTGAAAGTAGCTTAATTTATTTGGAATTAAATAAAAATAATGGTAGAAACCCTATAGGGCTGGTAAGGGAAGAAGAAATAGAAACATTGAAGCGGAACTTTTTTGTCTGTGAATTATATATAATTACCCTGACATGAAAAAAATACATCGTATTTCCAGATTTGAAAATATGTAAATATATTTGTCTTTAAAGTACTTGCAAAATAATAAAGTAGGAGAAAAACAAACTCTAAGATAATATATATACATATATATATAATTTATATATGCCTCTGTGTGTGTATGTAAATTATAAATAAAATATTAAAAAAATTATGCTCAAGTCAGAATTTCACTTTAGGGTCTTGGCTGTCCTTGAACTGCCAATCTTCCTGCTTTAGGGTCTTGGCTGTCCTTGAACTGCCAATCTTCCTGCTTTGCTTTGTGAATTCTGGGATTTTAAGTGTACCCTCTAAATGTTCATTGTGTGCTTGGCCTCTGCCTTGGACTGCTGGGGTTCTGAGTGTGCCCACTAAATGCCTAGCTATTGTCTTGATGATAGGTGTGTTTACTGTGCCTGGCTGTTTATATACATTTGATTGACATTCCATGGGTAAAAGGAACACCTTCTCCACTCCTTGAAATGCCTTCTTGAAATGTTGACGTAGATCAGAAATTAAGATGTTTGGGCTGGAGAGATGGCTCAGCGTTAAGAGCACTGACTGCTCTGCTGAATGTCCTGAGTTCAAGTCCCAGCAACCACATGGTGGCTCACAACTATCCTTAATGAGATCTGACGCCCTCTTCTGGGGTGCTTGAAGACAGCTACAGTGTACTTGCATATAATACATAAATAAACCTTTTAAAAAATAAAATTAATTTAAAAACATTTAAAAGAAAAAAAGAAATGAAGACGTTCAAGGTGCTGTGGTAGCTGTTTGGGTAGGGCAAGTCAGGCGCCTCTCGGGAGCGTCTCTTGGAACCAGGTAGTGAGAAGGGAAGCAGCAGACTCCTCAGTCTGCAGCCCACACTTCTGCTTGCCTGTTCTCTAGAACAGGTTTTTCCACATTGGGTCAGACCTGTTTTCCGTCCCTCCCAGATTCCTTCTCATCATTTGAGTGACTGCTGAATGTACAAGTATTTACTTCCTAGATGAGAGAGATTACATGAGTCTTCTTGAACCCCGGCTGGGAACCAGATAACTGGAACCTGTTACACTGGATTTTCTTCTTCATTTCTCTCCAGGGTTTTTAGAACAATGGCTCAGCAAAGTACTTTTAAATGGTCAGCATGCCAACTGACTGCTGACCCACCACAGGTCTGCTCAGTGTTTTCAGCCCTGGGCAGATGACAGTTACAGTGACTTTGGTCAGATTTCTCATGGGTCTTTAAATGAGTAGCTAAGTACTTTATTTTTGCACAGAGATTAAAGTATCCTTTAAGATGTAAATAGTAGGCAAAGTTTGAATTTAGCAACAGCTGGACAACGCTATGACAGATTGGAGCTGTAGATAGAATCTGCTACGTGTCTTTCCCTTGTAATATGCAGGGACTGTGTTGAGCAAGCTCTGCCAAGGTATGAGTTTGTAATTCTTTACCATCTCTTTGATGTTGTCTTTTCATTTTACAAATGGAAGGATTGTATCATGAATCTTGTAAATAGTGGTCAGGCCAGGATTTCAACCTAAGTGACTCACATACCATGACAAGACCGGTGGGTGAGAATGGCACAACTGAATTCATGTTGGAACCGCCCCTCCCCACCCCCCAAACACACACGCACAGAGGTAGGTGAGAATGACACAACTGAATTCATGTTGGAACTTCCTCCCCCCCCTCCCCCCCACCACAGTACACACAACACATATTTTTTTGAAACTCTGTAATTTTTCCTCCTTTGGATCCTGATCACAATATAGACAGGTACACAGCACACCTACAGTGTCTGGCCTTGCAACTTTTTCTACCAGTGCAACAGCCTAATATTAGAAGTGTGCCCTTGAGAAACCTAAAGGAGGCACACAAAATTCACACTGCAATCATGAACTTGTTCTTCAACTGATGCTTGATCTAATAGATGGAAATTGCTTCCTAGCGTGTAAGAAGATGTACATTTTGATGTATTCCTATCCCTTATTGACACTCTATACTTCTCTTTGAGGCATCTGTCTATAGAACTTTATAGCAATGCCATATCAAGTGTAGAGGGTCCAGTATGGTTACATTGGAGGGAGCTCACTGATGTTGCACAGGTAGACAGATGTTGGCGATGGGGTGACTGAGGAGTCAGGGATGTTAATGGAGGTTTGGTCAGTTCTAATTACAGCAGTAGATTTGATGGCTGAATGGTTATGTCTTTAATTTCTCAGTTTTTTCTTGGTTTCACTTGTTTCTCTGAGTTGCTCCTGTCTGTTCAGTGGGACCTTGAGGTTTTGACCTGCGTAGTCAGCGCTTCTGCTAATGTATGTCTTTACTCCTTGGCTTGGGAACTTTTTTGATTCCCTTATGGCACTGCTTGGCACTCCCCTGAGCTCTAGATCATTGACTTTGTAGAATTTGAATTGGCAGTAGTCCTTCACAGACTTTGAATGTCTTGAGTTAGAATGTGTTATCTGATCATTTCTCCCTCTAAAGCTAGTCATGTGTCATGCATGTCTGGAGAAGGGAATGTGGATACATTGACAGCCAACACTTAAATCAAGTTCTCTATTTAATTGCAGAGGCCCAGAAGCATTCTGGAAGGTCACTGGCTTTGTTGGCTCCCACCGATGTGACTCAGATGGCATGCTTTTCTCTGCTTTTGGTTTCCAGTGAAGTGTGCTTCTGCCTGAGATAAGACCAGCGATGATATTATGGTTCTGGTAGATTTCACAGGAACTTGCCCTTCTGCTGAAAAGAACATAGCTTCATTCAGGCCAGATACTTCACTCTGAGGAGAAAGACAACTTGATATTTTTCTCAGAAACTCTATTTGCAGCCCTCCTGTGTTCTGTAGGTCTGCTGCCATAGCTCTTCCTAGTGGATCAGTGTCTACTGTCCTAGCCTCCAATTGATTACCTTAAGGCTACATGCTTCAGTGATGAACAATGTGGACTGTAAAACTAACCATGTATACTAGGGTTTCTATTCCAAGTCTCATGGATCACTGGTCTCATGAACCTTGGCAAGTGTGGTCAGCTTTTCTTTACTATGACAAGTTTCTGAGTAGGTCAACATACATTTCATAGAGGCAAGACAACACATTGCTATGGGAGGCACAGAAAGAGTGAGAGAAAGAATGGAATCCTGCTGCCTTTCACAGAGGCCATGTCCATGATGACTTGAATACCTTCCCCTAGGCCTTACTACCAACTACTACTACTTTCTTCTTCTTCTTCTTCTTCTTCTTCTTCTTCTTCTTCTTCTTCTTCTTCTTCTTCTTCTTCTTCTTCTCCTTCTCCTTCTCCTTCTCCTTCTCCTTCTCCTTCTCCTTCTCCTTCTCCTTCTCCTTCTCCTTCTCCTTCTCCTTCTCCTTCTCCTTCTCCTTCTCCTTCTCCTTCTCCTTCTCCTTCTCCTCCTCCTTCTCCTTCTCCTCCTCCTCCTCCTCCTCCTCCTCCTCCTCCTCCTCCTCCTCCTCTTCCTCCTCCTCCTCCTTCTTTCTCCTCCTCCTCCTTCTCTTCCTCCTCCTCCTCTTCCTCCCCCTTCTTCCTCCCCCTTCTTCTTCCTCCTTCTCCTCCCTCCTTCTCCTTCTTCCTCTTCTTCTTCTCTTCCTCCCCCTCCTTCAAGATTTATTTTATTTATATCAGTACACAATTGCTTTGTTCAGATACACCAGAAGAACACATCAGATCCCATTACAGATGGTTGTGAGCCATCATGTGGTTGCTGGGAATTGAACTCAGGACCTCTTAACTACTGAGTCATCTCTCCAGCCCTAGGCCTTACTCCTTAAGATTTCCATCTTTTGATAGTGCCAAATTGAGACTGTGGATTTCGCGTACAGACTTTCGGAGGGCATTCCAGACACAGGTAATTGAGTATTTCCAAGCCTCAGTTTTCTTCTGTGAAACAGGCGGATGATTGAATCCACTATAGAGGAAAGGCAAGGGGATAATTAAATACTCTAAAGTACTAAGCATAGTGCCTATGTGAAGCAAGGCACCAGAAGTGATGATTGTTATTAACTAAATTCTCCTTTCTTAAAGGTGACTCCCTGCCCCATCTCTATTATGGCGTCAGTAACCAGATGACTTCTTTTGTATGACTGACACTTAGACTGGCACTCATGGCCTCATGTCTAGATTGCAGTTTGTTGCTTCATGACCTGTCATGGTTCTGTCTGGAAGCAGCCAGAGTCACCTTATTTTTTTAAAGATGGCCAATGATTCTTTGCATCTGCCACATAGTTTTAACTGCAGTGCAACTTAGAAAAGCCAATCACGTGGAATCGGGGGGCTTCCTATTGCTAATCTCTATTTTTTTGTTGCTGTTTCCTTGATTTTTTTTTTTTTTTAAAGTTCCATGTGGCTCAGGCTGGCTTCAAACTCAACCATGTAGCTGAGGATGCCATTAAACTCCTAATTCTTTTGTCTCTACCCATCCAATGCTTAAACTGCAGGCATTCACACCGTGTGTGCCCATCCTCGTTTTTCCCATATAGTATATTAGTTACTGTCATACCACACAGCACTGTGCCAAAATGCTTGACAGAAACAGCTTGATATGAGAAGTATTTGCTTGCACTCATGGCTGCCAAGGGATTTTAGTGGGGAAGGCACTGTAAAGTGACTTCAAAGGCCAGCTCCTACTGATTTTCTTCCGTCACTGTGGTCCCTCCTCTGAGCAGTGGGGAAGGCACTGTAAAGTGACTTCAAAGGCCAGCTCCTACTGATTTTCTTCCGTCACTGTGGTCCCTCCTCTGAGCAGTGCCACAGCACTCAATATAGTGCCTTAAAATAGGGACCTGGTATTGAAAAATCCAAGCTCATGTAGGCATTCCACTGTGCTGTGACATAGACATGCACTCTGAGATGGGATTTTTTTTTTTTCATCTATGTTGTATCAATTGGCATTGTGGATTGCTTCATTGAGTATGAGCCTATTTGTCTCTCATGGGACCATTTTGCCCTTGTTATGTGACCTTCACTTGGTCTGAACTGACAGTGACTTGGGAGACAGTACCTCTTCCTCTCTGGGCCCTGGCTTATCTTTAGTAGTTAAATTGCTTAGAAGTTTTACATCTTTGTGCAGTAATCTAGAGTGCTAGAATAATTTTTCCAGTAATCCAAGTGCTAGAATAATGATCTGTTGAGACCCTATGACCTGAGTTTGACCCTGGGATACACATGGGAAAAGGAAAAAAGGAACTCATAAGTTGTCCTCTGATTTCCAAATATGTGCCATGGTATGCACACATACAGACACACACACACACACACACACACACACACACACACACACACAAATTCTAAAATTACTAATTAATAGCCACTTAAGCATGTATATAAGAAAAAAACTAGGAATAAATTAAAGGCAAAATCTCTGACTTCCAAGATGCGTCTATTTTTCTTTCTTTCACTTTG